>NC_070594.1:6681787-6714287 GCF_027409825.1 Scomber japonicus | reverse complement strand
ACCTCAAAAGTGATCATTTATAAAAACAGGAAATCAGGTTGGTTTTTTTGCATTTTCAACATAAAAGCATCTGTTTTAATTATTCATTTATTTCAATAATGTGACAATAAAAAATGAGTTTAAAATCAATTTGATGAAATGTGTAAAATCTGTAATTTCACTCTGCTTGTAATTATTATCTTTAATTAATCTGTAATATAATTTAAAATGTTGATCTTGTGTATTTTATTTTGTGTTTCAGGGTTATAACGCGGGCAGAGGATACCCTCCTCCTCCCCCCTCCAGAAGATACAACTACTGAACTCACCCTGTTGGACTTTAGGAGGGGAGGGGTGTGTGGGGGGGGCTCGTCGATTTTTAAGGGGGGGACAAGTCATCTTTTTTTTTTTCTTCATTTTATTGTCGTCTTGTACAATGAATTATTTTTTTTCCTTTTTATTCTACTTTAAAAAAAAAAAAAGAAAAGAAGCTTATTACGTAAATTTGTGATTTTTAAGACGATCCGCCTGTAAAACTAAAACTTGTAAAATACAAGTGAGTGTTGAGCACTACTTCCTGTCCCAGTCTGTTTTACTTCTGAGAGAAATCTTCAACACTGATGATGATGATGCTGATGATGATGATGGGATTGTTGTATTTGTTTTACAGAAATGTGTCTTTTATCTTTTAAGATGAAGGAAATATTTTTTTTAATAAATTCGACTCTAAACTCAGAAGCAAAAAAAAAAAAAAGAAATTTGTGTTTTTAATAAATTTTCCAAAAAGAAGAGAATCAAGATTTCTTCACATAAAAAAAAAGAAAAGAAAGAAAAGTGATGATTTTTGAGTCGTTTTTAGATTCAGCTGCAGAAACTTTGACTGCAGATGATTATTTTGATGATTTGATGTTTTTTGGTGAATATTTGGGAACATTTAGCGTTTAACATCTGGAGAGAGTCACACCTGCTGTTAGTTATCCTTTAAAACACAGAATTAAAAAAATACAAAATGTTTCCTTCAGGCTCCACAGAGAGAAAAAATAAACGTGAAAATGTCCAAAATGAGAATATGATGATGTGTTTACTGGTAGAGAGAAAAAAAAAAGAAGTTTTAATGACATTCCTCCTGTTCTTTATAAAGGCCTCTATTGCTTCACCTTGTTTTAGTTTCACATGTAAACCTGCTGATACTTTAACCTGTGTGAAGTTAAAGGGAAGCACAGTGAGCGAGCTTCCTCAATCTCACACTTCAGAATTTTTATTTTTGTCTGTTTTTTGTTTCCTGACCTTAAACGCAGCAGCGAGTCACTTCCGTCATTTAACCAAAAAAAAAAAAAAAAAAAAAAAAAAGACTATAACAAATATTTCGCTCTGAAGAAGAAGAGAGAGAGAGAGAGAGTAATAACATTATCAGTAACATTCAGCCTGGTTCAAGCTTCTAATATACAATTTATTTTTGCACTTTTTTTAATGCTCAAAAAACCCACTGAGCGTGAAGTGTCCGTTCTGTCCCGGAGCTGTGCGTAAAGGGAACCGGAGCTGTGCGTAAAAGGAACCAGAGCTTTACGCACGGAAACATATTTTTATAAAAGCAGTTCTCCAGCCGGTTCTCCTCCCCCCCAAAAAAAGAAAAATCCAACCCGGGAATGATCTCCTACAGGCCGGATCCCGCCTGTCAGCATGCCGGCCTCCCTACCAAGTTCTCCCGTACAGTAAATTGGAGCCGATCATGCTGTTGGTGTACTCAATGAGTCCCATCGGCGGACTGGGGGACAAATCCTCCAGTTCCTCTGTGGACGACAGCTGGTTCACCTGATGCTGCTGATGCTGCTGCTGCTGCTGTAGAGGGGGGGTCACAGTCAAAGCTTCCCCCGAGCTGCTCTGTCTGTTCTCGGTCTGGTTTGACCCGCTGGAGTCGGTCCTGCAGGTTTTACCGTTCTTAGAGAGAACCGGGGACCCGCTTCCGTCCTGCTGCAGCTGCTGGGCCGCTTTGTCTTTAACTTGCCTCTTCAGCTTGTATCGATGGTTTTGGAACCAGATCTTGACCTGGTTGGGGGTGAGGTGGATGAGTCCGGCCAGGTGCTCCCTCTCCGGGGCGGACAGGTATTTCTGTTGCTTGAAGCGTCGCTCGAGCTCGTAGACCTGAGCCTGGGAGAACAGCACCCTGCGCTTCCTGCGGGGCGCCGCGTGCAGAGTCACCATGGACTTCCCGGTGGAGTCCATCCCGGTCAGACTGCCAACCATCCCGGACATGTTCATCCCGCCGGAGGGGCCCATGAATCTGGAGACTTAGAGGAGCAATAACCAACACCGAAGAATTTAAAGTTAATAAAATATGAAATAGCATTAATCATTAATCACATCTTTAAATTTATCTGCAATGATCCGGATGGTCCAGTTAAATACTGATGAATTAAAACTTTGACTAAATGTAGAAATTAAATAAGTAATAATCTCCAAGACAACAAATTCACCTCTTGCTTTTTATTATAAAGGCTCTCGGATTAAATCCAATTATCACAAAGTATGAGCTATTTATTATTATTACTATTCTTAACAGGCTGAAAGTAATGTTATTAATAGTTTACAATATACTAGTCATTATATTGTGATTAAACGTATTAATTACTGCAATCACGCATTTTAAATAGGAAACTTTATAAATGTAATTACTTTAAAGTCATAAAATCTTAATTCTGTAAAAGGCCGATTTATTGTCTCACTGTTGAGAAATTAAAACAAACCGAGCTATTTATTATTATCATTATTATTATTATTAAGAGGCAGAAAGGAAAGGTATTAAGAGTTAATACTATAGTCACTTTATAGTTATTATATTGTGATTAATTACCGTAATTATAACACGTTAAATAACTAAACTTTGTGACTTTAAAGCAATTAAATTAAAGAAGCTTAATTCTATAAAAGGCCAGTTTTAGATTTTGGATATTTATTATATTATTGTTGAGAAATAAGGAGTTTATAGTTTATACACACTTTATAAACATTGTAAAGATTTAAATCAATGGTGCGTAAACGGCAAAGCTCCCACCTACAATAATGTTTGGTATATTTATTCTATATATACTTTATTTAATTTAATTTAGTTTTTACTTGGAGGTGCTGTGTCAATTTTAATTCCCTCCTATGGGGATGAATAAAGTTCCCTTATCGCTTTCCGTATAAATCAGAAGACAACAGATCACATTTTCTCCTTATTAAATTAAAAATTTAACTTTTTTAAATTCAGTCGCTTCTTACTTGTGGGGTATCTTGGCTCGGGGTTGCTGTACCACGCAGCTGCAGCTCCTCCACCTCTCACCGTCTCCTGGTAGGACGGCAGCTCTCCCACGTTCCCGATGCCTCCGTTACAAAACCCTCCGACGGCCCCGGAAAACTGCGGCACCCCGTGGGACACATGATGATGATAAGGCCCGCCGTGACCCAGAGCCGCGGCCGCCGCTGCTGCTGCTGCTGCTGAGGAAGAGGAGGAGGATGAAGATGAAGAAGACGAGGAGGAGGACAGGAGGTGATGGTGATGGTGGTGGTGATGATGGTGGAGATGAGGTGGTGGTTGATGTTGATGTTGATGTTGCTGATGTTGCTGCTGCGGCTGCTGTTGGTGCTGCATACCCGGCTGGGAGACTTGGGTCTGCCGGTAGGCGCCCAGCGGGGTCCCGAGGCTCCCCGCTGCGCTGTGATCCATACCTCCAAACCTCCGGTAGCTGTCCTCCATCGGGCTCAAAATGTCTGTCACTGAGAAGGGAGTGGAGTGTTTTGGGCTCAAGGACATGGTGCGGCCTCTTTGCCTGGATGTGCTCGGGGTCTGTCCGGCTTCCCCCTCCCTCCCCTCCGGCTTCTTGCTGCCTGTTTCTGCCTGGGAAGGAGTCCAGCTGATCGGCTGCAGGAGGAGTCGAGTTGCCCCCTTATCCCCCTGCCGGACTCAGACTCCGACACATGGAGGGGCGGAGCGACGCGAGCTCAGCAGCCAACAATGACAAGTGACAGACAGACAGAAAGAGAGACAGACAGAGAGGTAAGAGGAGAGAGAGAAATGGTTTGGACCTATACTTTCTTCTTCTTCTTCTTCTTCTTCTGTTGTTTAGTTTAGAAGATTTAACCAAAGCAGAAAACCTCAAATTCCTTCAAACTCAAACATCTGTCTGATAAGTAAGCCCCCAAAAAAGCATCTTCCTAATGACATAAACTCCTCTATATCATCCAGATGTGTTTAAAAATGACCGTAAATCAGTTTTAATGAGGTGAAATCAGCTGTTTGATCACCTGTCAGCCCTCCACCTGTTAGAGGCCTTTATTATCGATCATAGAGGAAAACATGCAGGTGTATAAAAAGATGCTTTCTGTCACAGGAAATGGAAGCAGGGTGGAGGTTTATGGCTCAACTTCATCTACTTTAAAGGTGAATAAAGAGGTAAAATCAGTGTGAAGGGAATCAAAGCTCCAGTTTGGGTTTACGCGTTGCTGTGGTGATAAACTTCTGGAGCTTTGACTTCCTGTAGATGAAACTGTAACTTGTGGAAAATCAGTTTCCGCTTCAGTTTTCTGTGTTAAACTTTTTAAAGCTGATTCAGATTTTTTCCCTCCAACTTCATTTTGTATAAAACATGAGAGTTCGTTTCGTTTCCAAATTACGCGCCAATGGATTCAGCTCCAGGTTTCTATTCTGCCTCTATCAGCAGGAATGACCGGAAACTGACTTTACTGCTTATAAACTTTAATTTATTGGATTAGTTTCTTATGAAATGTTTCTTATGTTGAGTTATTTTAATTCTACTCTTTCATTTAAACTCTCTCCTCAGTTAAAGCGCCTCGTCCTGTAAACTAACTGGAACATTTAGTTTATTAAATATGATTTAAAGTTTAACTCTTTACAGTCTGCAACAAGAAAAGTTCAGACTGTAAAATAAATTCCCGCTTTAAAACATAAAAGCTTATAAAAATACTAAATATTAAACTTATTCTGACGTTAAATTATATTTAGTGAACAGCTTTCATCTCACTTTAGTCTTTTTTGTCTTCTTCTTCTGTTCTCAAAGTGAATTTCTAGTTTTATAACATCCACAGAAATGACTGTTTCATTTAGTAGGCCTGTTTATATCCTGATGGATTTAATTATTTCTTTTTTAATCATTTATTTTAATGAATAAAGGCCTCGTGCGTGTTTGTTAAAGCTTTATTAACTTCTAGCTTCTGAAGCGTAATTTCTCCTTTAACAGACTAAAGCTATATTTTACTAGCTGTATTTATTATTTATTATTTATTATCAACATTTAATCAATCTTTAACTAAAGTCATCACACGGCTCTTTTCACACAGAGCAGGTTTATACTCTTTGATTTATTCTACTCTATTTATTTTTGGGTTAGGTTGGGTTGGGTTTTATTCTAAATACATTTTAAACTATTAAAGAAAAAAACCCCTCCAATTTCTTAAATCACTATTTTTTCTACATTTATTGACTTTAATCTATACATTATAAACTAATTAATCGCTTTTTTTCCATCTATATAAATTTTTCTTCACAGTTCTGACTTTAAATTTAACTTTAAATGTTTTTTTTAATTCATAATAAACTTTTGAGTAGATTTAAACTTTTTCACCTCATGGTTTCCTCGCGCTCCGTGCTTCGCGCTTTTCCGGGTTCCTCGCGGACAGACAGGAGTCCACCTTTACACTCACGTGCAGGTTGGAGTTGAGTCCTCGCGCTCGCTGCTCTCAGTCCGAGCAGCCAATCACCTGCTGACCTGCTGCATCACCGGCACGTCACTAAACTTTGTGGTTTTTCAGGCTGAGGATTAAAAACTGAGCCGCTGCTGCCGGTGGCTCTCCGGTGAGGGACCAGCAGCGGGAACGACCGGGAATCACCGGAGACCCACCGGAGACCTACCGGAGAGAAGCCCTCCAGATTGAATGTAAGGATTCATGAGCAGATGTTTACAGATGTTTAGTGATAGTTGGATTTATTTCCTTTAGAATTAAAGTGAGGAGCGTTTTAATCTCTATAAAATAAAATCTGCCTCTGATAATCTCCTCTAATGTTTCCATCATACTGATTTAATTATAGCAGATTAAATGATAGTTTTTAGTTCTTATAATATTAAAATAGAGACTAATAATTAATCTACAGTAAGTGTTTAACTTTAAAGCGTTTTGAATTCTTATAATTTGTCCTTTTTGATTTCACTCTGATGTTAAAGTAGTTTATATTTAATTTAATCCTCTGGTTCTCTAAACTCTACTACTTATACTGTTTATGATGATAATATAATATAATATTACTACAGAGTCTGTTATCAGTCTAAAGTGACTTTTAGTGCTTTAATGCGTGTTTAACATCTTATTTAAAAACATTTATAATAATATATAGTATATTATAGTCTATTATATCATTACTAAAGTTACCTGTTATCACTTATACTGTCTTAGTGAGTAATACTGATTTAATTATAGGAGACTGAATGGTGGCTTTTAGTTTTTATATTATAACATATATAGAGAGAGATATTTATAATTAGTCCACAATGAGTTTGTCATTTTAATTCATTTAAAAAAGGGTTTTCAACTCTTCTTAATATGTCATTTAATATCACTATAATGTTAGTAGCTATCACTGACATAATTAGTGTTTTATTCTGATGATAATATAATATTCCTATAGAGGCTTTTATCAGTCTAAAGTCAGTTTTAGTGCTTTAATGAGTGTTTAATGTCTTACTTATAATATATAATATATAATATATAATATATAATATATGACTTACAGCAGGAGAGTCAAACTAAGTTTAGTTCAAAGGCCACATGAAGCTAAATTTGAGCCGAGGGGGGCCAGACCAGTTAAAGCATTGCGTAATAACCCACTAATAATATATAACATAATATATAATATAACCCACTAATAATATATAACATAATATATAATATAACTTTAGTATAATAAACCATCTATTTACAAAACACATGAACAGCCTGAGATGTTTAAAGAAACATATGTGCACATGTTTCAGTCTTTCAGATTATTTTAAACAGAAGCTGCTGAAACATTTTCCTCAATGTTAAATATATAAATATTTTAAATATGATCATAAGATGTATTAATTATTTTTTTAGAGGAATGTATTTTGGTCAGGATGGAAAAATACTTACTTTGTTATCCAGTGGGGGCCGGATTAGACCCCTCTGCAGGCCGGTTCTGGCCCACGGGCCGCATGTTTGGCACCCTAATGTCTCAGTGATACTACTGACTTATAATTACAGAATGCTAAATATTGTTAATTAATTAATTAATTATAAAAAACTAATCATTAGTCTAAAGTGATATAATAATATAATATCTTATAATGCCTCTGCTGCTGTAAAGTTACTCTGCTATCATTTATAATGTCTCTTCTCTTAATAATAAGATGCTTAATTATGTTTTTATTCATTGTTATAATATCATAATCATTTTATAGAGACTAATAATTGTTCTAAAGTTAGTTTATAGTGTCTTACCTTCACTTTAGTTTCTACTGTTATCACTATAAAGTTATAATGTCTGTATGATATTATCAATTATAAACTAATAATCTGCTTTAATATCCCTGATACATAATATACTTAGTTTTTTATCTATAGATTATTTTAATGTGTATTTGAGTAGCTTGAAAATTGCAAATATAATTGTGATTATTGTGATTTTTGTGATTTTTGAGCCAAACCAACATTGATCTGATGTTCAGTTATATTATCCTGATTTAAAGGTGAGTTGAGTTTACCTGAGTTCCCAGAACAAAGCAGTAAGTCATGTGAACTTGGTCTTTTTAAGTTGGAGAAACTTAGTTGTGAGTTGAAATGACCTGAAATCATTTATTAGCCTTAATCAAAAGTTTTAATGCAGCGAGGTTACAAATTATTTTATATTGAGTTAAATTGGGATTTTATATTATTTTGACAGTTGACTGATAATTGGTTTGAGTCTCTTTTCTTTTAAAGGAAAAAAAACCCAAAATGTTCTTGTTTCAACGTCTTAAATATGAACATTTTTTGGTTTCCATAGTAACTGAATGTCTTTGAGTTGCATCCTGAGCTTTGGGATTTATTTTTCACCACTTTGTAACTTTTAATAGACTAAACAATTCAAGATTCAAGATTCAAGATTTCTTTATTTAGTCCCGAAGGAAATTTGTCTTGGACCATACAGGCTGCTACAGTACATATAACACATAACAAGACAAGAAAGAAAAAGACTAGTGCAAAAACACACGAGTGCTAACAGTGCATTGACATAAGGTGCATAATAAATTAATCAAGAAAGTAGTTAACAGACTTTATGGTTTATCCAAAGTCTGATATATCTTCTTTCTTCCTCTGTCCTGTAAATCTCTCTTATTGTCCAAAAACTATTAAAAACATGTTGATAAGTCACATCTCTGCTCTGGTTGACTTGTTGCTTCATTATAAAGAGTTTGATCATGTTAGTTAGTTTATAACGGTTCCACAGACTAATAACTGATTAATAACTGATCCTGTTTTAAGTCTCCAGAGTTCAGTTCAGTTTAGTTTAGTTTAGTTTATTTGGATCCCCATTAGCTGTTACCTAGGCAACAGCTTCCTGGGTTCCGTAGTTCAGTGTGACTCAGACTCTACTGAGCATGTGCAGGAATGTGGTTCTTGTTGACTTGGTGCTGAAGTGTGTTGAGTGTTTTACGTTATAATAAAGTGTTGAGATGTTTCTAAAGAGACTTTTAAGGTTTTGGATAAAATATATATATATATACACAGGACAGAGGAATAAAATATATCAGAGTTTGAATATAAACACGCCAATAAGAAAAAAAACCTTTAACCTTCCTGTCGTCCGTCTGTTTTGACTGTTGTTTCTTTCCTCCCTCGATCCCTCTTTCTTCCTCCCTCCCTCCTTCTTTCCTTCCTTACCTCTTTCCTTCTGTCCTTCCTTCCTTCCTCCCTCCCTCCCTCCTTCTTTCCTTACCTCTTTCCTTCCTCCCTTCCTCCCTCCTTCTCTCTTTCTTTCCTCCCTCCTACCTTCCTTTCTTCTTTCTTTCCTTTCTTCCTTCCTTCCTTCCTTCCTTCCTTCTTTCCTCCCCCCTTCCTTCTTCCTTCCTTCTTTCCTCCCCCCTTCCTTCTTCCTTCCTCCTTTCCTCCCTTCCCTCCTTCTTCCTCCCTTCCTCCCTCCTTTCCTTTCATCCTCCCTTCCTCCCTTCCTCCCTCCTCGAGTCAAGGAAGGAAGGATCCTTCCTTGACTCGAGGACAACAGAATGGTTAAATATATGTTTTTTTAATCCTTATGAATGTTTCTAGTGAGTTTATGATGACATCAGCACATAGAAATGTTTATTATTCTCTCTTCATGCTGTTTTTCTTTTTTTACCTCGTCTGATAATAACTGTGATTTTCTTACAGAGTCGCTGCTGAGAAGAAAACATCACACAGAGCAGCAGGTTCATTCTTCACTGTTTGACTGTGGAGGTGAAATTAAAATAGTTTAGTGTTTTCTGTCCTCTGATCAGTTTTTACTTTTGGTTTTGTAGTTTGGGAATTTGTTATTATTTTTACTGTTTAACTCTCCTCATTTAGCCTTTTTGTGTTTTTATTAATGTCTTTGTTAACAACTATAATTCCACTGTTCATAGCTGAGAAATACTTTATAACACTGTAATTAGGCAAACATCTTTTTTTTTGGCTAATGTTATTTTAATTAGCTGTTGTTGTCTGGACCTGAGGAGGATAAAAGTGACTTTGTAGAAGTTGTTGATGGAAAATAAAGAATAAAAATACACGTAAGTTATTGAATACTTGTTGGTGATTCCACAGATGTGGTGTTTAGCAGCTGTATTCTTTAGAAAGTTAATGAGGAAAGAAAGAGAGAAGGAGGGAGGGAGGAAGGAAGGGAAAAGGTGAGGGAGGAAGGAAGGACGGAAGAAGGAGGGAGGAAAGGAGGAAGGGAGGAAGGAAAGAAAGAGAGAAGGAGGGAGGGAGGAAGGAAGGACAGAAGGGAAGAAAGAAAGGGGGATGGAGGGAGGAAAGAAGGAAGGGAGGAAGATAAGGAAGGAAGGACGGAGGAAAGAAGGAAGGAAGGTAGGAGGGAGGGAGGGAGTGAGGGAGGGAGGAAGGAAGGAAGGAAGGACAGAAGGGAAGGAAGAAAGGGGGATCAAGGGAGGAAAGAGAGAGGAAGGAAAGTGGGAAAGAAGGAACAGTCAAAACAGACAGGGTCAATTTGACCCGGGAGGACGACAGGAAGTTAAGAAATATTTAGTGTATTTTGGATTTAATGAGTTGTATCTCCACAAAGATACGTTTCCCCTATTAAGGTAGAAGGTAGAACAAAATGTGTATATGTATGGGTCTCCTGGTCCACACACACACACACACACACACACACACACACACACACACACACACACACAGATATTAAATAACCTGTTTCCTGTTTGGATGTGTGTCGAGTACCTCCAGGCTCGGGGGGCATACATGTCCCATAATGCACTGTGGAGGGCAGGAAGTCATTGATGGTTTGGTTGTTGTATGAAATAACATCAGTCAGCAGATTGTGCAGCTTTAATAACCCGACAGTTCAACACATTAACCTCTTCAACACATTTATTCTCCACTTGAGGCGAAAATCCAAAACATTTTAGTGATCGGTATGAATCAAAATGCTGCTGCTGATAATAATGATAATAATAATGATGATGATAATGTTTAGAAGTCGGTATTTCTGGATCTATTATTTGCTTTATTTTATTTTTCTCATGACCAACTATAGAAAAGGATTTGGAGTTTCCTAAATTTGATCACTTAATATGTAACGTTGTAGCCAAATTAGCACTATTTACTCTTATTTTCCAGTTTTTGATGTTAGTATGTGTTGATGATTTGCTCGTTTAGCTCGAGTGAAAACAGGTGTGTGTCATTAAGTCCTTTAGATTTCTCTCCTCCATTCATTTCAAAGAAAAGGAGGATAAACCCTGTTCAACAATTGACCCTCATTTGCAAAAAAAAAAAACACAACGTTGCATAATTTACAACTTTGTGGAAAGCTGTTAGCTGTGTGTGTGTGTGTGTGTACATATACACATTGTGTTCTACCTTAATAGAGGCAACGTATCCTGGTGGAGATACAACTCATAAAGTCCAAAATACACAAAATATTTCTTAACCTTTGTGTCGTCCTCCCGGGTCAAATTGACCCCGTCTGTTTTGACTGTTCCTTCCTTCCTTCCTTCCTTCTTTCCTTCCTTCCTTCCTTCCTCTCTCTTTCCTCCCTCAATCCCCCTTTCTTCCTTCCTTTTTGTATTTCCTTCCTTCTTCCTTCCTCCCTCCCTCCTTTCTTCTTTCCTTACCTCTTTCCTTCTTTCCTTCCTCCCTCCTTCTCTCTCTCTTTCTTTCCTCCTTGCTTCCTCCCTCCCTCCCTCCTCCCTCCCTCCCTTCCTGGGGTAATTTTAAGGGCATCTACCACAGTTTATAGCTAAAGTGTCGATGAATGCTGCTAGATGCTCCAACTGACTCCAACTTCTCTCTAGAAACACTAAGTTAAGCCATTCGGGTCTCAGTCAGTTTAGACTTTCTAATAAGTGTGCTCATAAGATGAATAAGATTATCATTTTAAAATTGGAAATGATTGCTCCATTAACTAGATTTAAAGACTTATAGTAGCTATAGTAGCTCACACTAAGGGCCCATTTATACTCAACGTACGTATGAAAATGAATCCGTACGTTTCAAACGATGTTACCGTCACTGCTCTCATACTTCCATGCCTCCTTTACGTTGGCATGTATGTTAACCAAAACATCCACCAGGGGGCAGCACCGAGTCAAAAGTTTATGAAACAACAAACTCAAAAACAAACATGGCGACTGTGGAGGAGATATTGATAATGTTCCTCTTGCATAAAAGACAAAAACGATATGTTTAAAGTTTCTAACCAACTCACAAAACCTTTCCTCAAAAAGTTCCTCCATTGTTATTTCTTCTTCGTGTCTCAGTAGAGCTACGTATCGAGTAGTGACCGCAGCACTGCCTCCCCGTGGTTTCCGGTGGTACTGCTCCGTTTGGTCCGTATCCGTAAGCTTTATAGAAACGAGCAGAAATACGGACGAATGCAAACTAGAGGCTTCAAAATGGGAATCCATACATTAATAAGTTACTTCACAGTGATTACATCCCTTTTTTTTTGTTCATGGTATTCTCAGTAAGCTAGTGTTATCTTGGGTCCGAGGTAGCAGGAAATGTGAAAAGCAACACTCTGCACTCCTTTATTGGAAAGTCCTCTCTCATAACTTAAAAGATGAGCTGCAACTCTGAGCTTCAAACCAGAAAAACATGATAGAAAATATAACATATCTGATGTTTCACTCCACACAGAACAAGGCCTGAATGATGTTTAACCCTTTACATACTGTTCATATTCTGACTCATAATTAGTCTCTACATAAATTAACATTCATACATTCCCCATCAGTCATTAATAAATGTTAAAAGACTGTATTCTATTTATTTATAGGAAAAAAGACCTTTGCAATCATTGTTTTTTGGTCCATCCATCCATCCATCCATCTTCTTGCCGCTTATCCGGGGTCGGGTCGCGGGGGCAGCAGCCTAAGCAGGGAAGCCCAGACTTCCCTCTCCCCAGCCACTTCGTCCAGCTCTTCCAGGGGGACCCCGAGGCGTTCCCAGGCCAGCCGAGAGACATAGTCTCTCCAGCGTGTCCTGGGTCTTCCCCGGGGTCTCCTACCGGTGGGACGTGCCCTGAACACCTCACCAGGGAGGCGTCCGGGAGGCATCCTGATTAGATGCCCGAACCACCTCATCTGGCTCCTCTCGACGTGGAGGAGCAGCGGGTCTACTCCGAGCTCCCTCCGGATAACTGAGCTTCTCACCCTATCTCTAAGGGAGAGCCCAGCCACCCTACGGAGGAAGCTCATTTCGGCCGCTTGTACCCGCGATCTTGTTCTTTCGGTCACTACCCAAAGCTCATGACCATAGGTGAGGGTAGGAACGAAGATCGACTGGTAAATCGAGAGCTTCGCCTTTCGGCTCAGCTCTCTCTTCACCACGACGGATCTGTGCAGAGTCCGCATTACTGCAGACGCCGCACCGATCCGCCTGTCGATCTCCCGTTCCATCCTTCCCTCACTCGTGAACAAGACCCCGAGGTACTTGAACTCCTCCACTTGAGGCAGAATCTCGTCCCCGACCCGAAGAGTGCACTCCACCCTTTTCCGGTTGAGGACCATGGCCTCGGATTTGGAGGTGCTGATTCTCATCCCGGCCGCTTCACACTCGGCTGCGAACCGATCCAGTGAGAGTTGGAGGTCACGGTCTGATGAAGCCAACAGGACCACATCATCTGCAAAAAGCAGTGACCCAATCCTGAGGTCACCAAACCGGACCCCCTCTACACCCTGGCTGCGCCTAGAAATCCTGTCCATAAAAATTATGAACAGGATCGGTGACAAAGGGCAGCCCTGGCGGAGTCCAACTCTCACTGGAAACAAGTCCGACTTATTGCCGGAAATGCGGACCAAGCTCTGACATTGGTCGTACAGGGAACGGACGGCCCTTATCAGGGAGTCCGATACCCCATACTCCCGGAGAACCCCCCACAGGATCCCCCGAGGGACACGGTCGAATGCCTTCTCCAAGTCCACAAAACACATGTGGACTGGTTGGGCAAACTCCCATGCACCCTCAAGGATCCTGTAGAGGGTGTAGAGCTGGTCCACTGTTCCACGGCCCGGACGAAAACCACACTGCTCCTCCTGAATCCGAGATTCGACTATCCGACGGACCCTCCTCTCCAGCACCCCCGAATAGACCTTACCAGGGAGGCTGAGGAGTGTGATTCCCCTGTAATTGGAACACACCCTCCGGTCCCCCTTCTTAAAAAGAGGGACCACCACCCCAGTCTGCCAATCCAGAGGCACTGCCCCCGATGTCCACGCGATGCTGCAGAGTCGTGTCAACCATGACAGCCCCACAGCATCCAGGGCCTTGAGGAACTCGGGGCGGATCTCATCCACCCCCGGGGCCCTGCCACCGAGGAGCTTTTTAACCACCTCGGCGACCTCCACCCCAGAGATAGGAGAGCCCACACCCAAGCCCCCAGGCCCTGCTTCCTTACCAGAAGGCGTGTTGGTGGGATTGAGGAGGTCTTCGAAGTATTCCTTCCACCGATCCACAACGTCCCGAGTCGAGGTCAGCAGCACACCGTCCCCACCGTACACAGTGTTTACGGTGCACTGCTTCCCCCTCCTGAGACGCCGGATGGTGGTCCAGAATCTCTTCGAAGCCGTCCGGAAGTCTTTTTCCATGGCCTCACCGAACTCCTCCCATGTCCGGGTTTTTGCCTCAGAGACCGCCCTAGCTGCGCTCCGCTTGGTCTGCCGGTACCTGTCTGCTGCCTCCGGAGTCCTACAAGCCAAAAAGGCCCTATAGGACTCCTTCTTCAGCTTGACGGCATCCCTCACCGCCGGTGTCCACCAGCGGGTTCGGGGATTGCCGCCCCGACAGGCACCGACCACCTTGCGGCCACAGCTCCGGTCAGCCGCCTTGACAATGGAGGCACGGAACATGGCCCACTCGGACTCAATGTCCCCTGCCTCCCCCGGTACATGGTCGAAGCTCTCCCGGAGGTGTGAGTTGAAACTCTCTCTGACAGGAGACTCTGCCAGACGTTCCCAGCAGACCCTCACAATACGTTTGGGCCTGCCAGGTCTGCCCGGCATCCTCCCCCACCATCGGAGCCAACTCACCACCAGGTGGTGATCAGTTGACAGCTCCGCCCCTCTCTTCACCCGAGTGTCCAAGACATGCGGCCGCAAGTCCGACGACACGACTACAAAGTCAATCATCGAACTGCGGCCTAGGGTGTCCTGGTGCCAAGTGCACATATGGACACCCTTATGCTTGAACATGGTGTTCGTTATGGACAATCCGTGACGAGCACAGAAGTCCAATAACAGAACACCACTCGGGTTCAGATCAGGGGGGCCGTTCCTCCCAATCACACCCTTCCAGGTCTCACTGTCGCTACCAACATGGGCGTTGAAGTCCCCCAGCAGAACGAGGGAATCCCCAGGGGGAGTGTTTTCCAGCACCCCCTCCAAGGAGTCCAAAAAGGCTGGATACTCTGAAGTGCTGTTTGGACCATAGGCACAAACAACAGTCAGGATCCGTCCCCCCACCCGAAGGCGGAGGGAGGCCACCCTCTCGTCTACCGGGGTAAACTCCAACATACAGGCACCAAGCCGGGGGGCAATAAGTATTGCCACCCCTGCCCGGCGCCTGACACCAGTGGCAACTCCAGAGTGGACGAGAGTCCAACCCCTCTCAAGGAGACTGGTTCCAGAGCCCTTGCTGTGCGTCGAGGTGAGGCCGACTATATCTAGCCGGAACTTCTCAACCTCACGCACCAGCTCAGGCTCCTTCCCCACCAGAGAGGTGACGTTCCACGTCCCTAGAGCTAGCTTCTGCAGCTGAGGATCGGACCGCCAAGGTCCCCGCCTTCGGCCGCTGCCCAGCTCACATTGCACCCGACCCCTTTGGCCCCTCTCACTGGTGGTGGGTCTGTGGGAGCGGGGTCCCATGTCCCTTTTTCGGGCTATGCCCGGCCGGGCCCCATGGGGGAAGGCCCGGCCACCAAGCGCTCGCCTCCGAGCCCCACCCCCAGGCCTGGCTCCAGGGGGGGGCCCCGGTGACCCGCGTCCGGGCAAGGGACACGAAAATCCAATTATCTTGCTCGTCATCGGGGTTTTCTGAGCTACCTTTTGTCTGGCCCCTCCCCCCGGACCTGTTTGCCATGGGAGACCCTACCAGGGGCATAAAGCCCCCGACAACTGAGCTCCTGGGGTCATTGGGACACGCAAACCCCTCCACCACGGTAAGGTAGTAGCTCAGGGAGGGGTCCAGAAGAACATTTTATAGAATATGAAGAACTTTTTTAAAATAAACACAAGTCAAATTTAGACATAAGCTGCACAAAAATAAACCAACATGATGCATTTTATTTACATTTTTACATTTTTTTTTGCATATTCAGGGTCACACTAGTTAAAGTCCACCTGGTAGAAATATGTATCAGGTGTTTTTACAGCTCTCACATGTAAAAATAAACAGTATTTAAGGGTTAAGTCTGTTAAGTCTATTTGTTTTTTTATCCACATGCAAACACATAAAATGTTGCCATATTCAGACTTTTAGTTGGTTCACAGTCTTAACCCAGCAGTCAGGTCTCCATATGAATAGTAAAAAGAAGTTTTCCTCGCTGTAATCATTCCTCCTGTTCATACTTGCTACTTTTACATTTCCTGCCTCGTCGCTTCCTTTTATTTCCCGTCTGCAGACTCTGCTTCTCTGCTTCCATCTCCCCTCCGTTTAATCCTCTGATCTCTGGAGGAGCATTAGGCCAAGCAGCTGGGCCCCCTGAACGCCTCTTGAAAAGGCAGGCCACTCCAACCAGGAGGCCAGGGGTGGTGGTGGGAGAGGTAGGGGAGGTATGGGAGGTGGAGGGGGGGGGGGGCATCCAGACCACCTGGCTCCTGAAACATAGAAAAATGCACCAACATATAACTCCACACTGAGAGGAAGAGAGTGGAGGGCTCTCAAGTGATGTGAAAGACAAAACTCTAAGAAAAAAGCACCAAAATAAAAGCTTGGATCCTCATATTCAGACCAGACAATCAACAAAATAAGGGAAAAGTTGCAGAAAAACAAAGTAAAATGTAATTTAATTAAATAAAAAACAGAATATCATGTTGCATATTGAATTATTGGATGTGCTGCTGATGAACACCAAAGTCTTACAATGCAATATGCTCAAAACTGGAAGACTAGAGACAGCTGCAAAACATCTGAAAATAAAGGAATAAAGTTCTAAAATAACTAAATAAAGTTAGGGTTGGACTTAGGAACAAAAACCACAAGGTTATGTTTAAGGAAAGATCATATTTTTGGGTTCAAATAATCACTTTCTTAAGGTTAGAGAAACATGCGTTGTGGTTTAAAGTCACTACCCTCGGACAGTTAGGTGATTTTCGTCGTCATGGCTACAATAACAACTAAGGAGTTAAGGTTTGGGGATGATCGTAGTCAGCTGCAAAGTCCACTGTGTTTCGTGTTGACTCGACTTTGACGCTGTATAATTGGCATCATGTGATTTCTTTCTCATGTTGCTTCGAGTCATTTAAACTTAAATATATGTTGTTTTTGAGTCACTGGCATTTATGATGTTGTGTTTCTTTGTTTCTTGAGAGGAAAGTCTCTTAAATTTAGGTAGAAAAAGACTTGGTTGCACGGTTGGGATTAAAATAATTTAGTGGTTAATGTTTGGGAATAAAGGTCAAACCAGTGTCGACTCTCAGTAAGAAATGGGAAGCAAACAGCAGACATTTAGTTAGAGGGGACATATTCTGCACATTTCCACGTGTATATTTATATTCTGGGGCTCTATTTGAATATCTTTGCATAATTAACAGTTAAAATCTCTTTATTTATTTTATACTGGTCCTTTATGCAGTCCCTCAGTTCAGTCTCTGTCTCTAATAGGCAGTTTTAGCTCCTGTCTCTTTAAGAACCCCCCCCACTCTGCTCTGATTGGTCAGCTTCAGGAAGCTTCCTTTGTCTCCAGAGTCAACTTAAGCAAACTATAGTAGCAGGATTTTGCTAATTTTTCTTATTCTTAAATTAAAATACCAGCTTCTTAAACATATACTTACATTTTGGAGCTGAAATATACGATACAAGAACAACATATGGAAAGTAGAGGTAACTTAGCAAACTTGCAGACTTTTGACATTTAGTGAGCATTTACATACATTCACCTCCAGTTTTGGACCTTTGAGCATATTTACTATCCAACATCAGAACAGTATACATGTAACAGAAAGTCACAAAAATCCTGATGTGTCCTTTTTAATGTTTTGCAGACTCAATAATGACAACAAGCAAGAATCACATGACCAACATTTGCTGTTTTTGGGGGCATTTGTTACATGAACTGCTGTTGTTTCCCCTCAGTAGAACAAACAGTGTCTTCATTCTACCACCGGAGGGCGCCAGATGAAGCCTCCACATACTTTAACCTTCATGTCCCCTCCCCGTATGTTTTGACTGTTCTTTCCCTCCTTCTTTCTTTCCTTCCTTCCCTCCCTCCTTCTCTCTCTTTCCTCACCCCTACCTTCCTCCCTTCCTTCTTTCCTCTGTCCTTCTTTACTTCCTTCCTCTTTTCCTTTCTCCCTTCCTTCCTTCCTTCCTTCCTTCCTTCCTTCCTTCCTCCCTCCTTTCCTTCCTCCTTCCTCCCTTCCTCCCTTCTTTCCTTCCTTCCTTCCTCCTTTCCTTCCTTTTTCCTCCCTTCCTTCCTTCCTTGACTCGAGGACAACAGGAGGGTTATTATCAGCTATCAGTGCCATATAAGGTAAGAAGTGTTGTGCATCAATAAAAAGAAGTAGAAGGTTTGAAAATAATGTAAAAGGCAGGAGATATATATTTATATATATATAACATATGTGCTAAAAGCCTCCAGATTGAGGACAGAGGTCCTCATATGGATCTTAGGATATTGATTGGATGTGCTCTCAGCTGCTTTCTTAGTATTTCAAGAAGGTGGATGAAGTTCATGATCTTGACCAGGGCCAGTGGAGCAAATTTAAATCTTTATATAGATTCAAGTCTAGGTGAGGCTGTTTTTCTGTATTTTCAGTTGTCCAATCCTTCCAAAACCTTCCTTCTTCTGTTTTCTGTGTATTCATCATTATCTCAACTTATGCAGAAATGTTATCAATTGTTTGTCTTTAAGCGTCAGTTATCTACATTTAGTGCTCTTTTGTAATATTTCTTCATACCAGACAACAAACACCTCAAAACTGGTCTGTGGAAATATAAAGAAAAAAGATGGATATGAATCCAGAACTTTATCTTTTCTATCCCCAATAAAGTCTAATATGTTGTATTTTAATTTTATTAGTGTAAACTCTAAATCTAAAGCCATAAAGATACACATGAGGATCCAGAAAGATGATATTTTAAGTTTTCATAACCATTGTTTAGTTTAGCTTGCATTAGTTTTTATCTTGATATATTAATATTATGAGTTATCTCAACTCTATATATCTGTATTTTTGCAGCTTAACCAATATTTTACTTAACGGCCTTTAAAAGTCAAAATCTTGAGCTCAGCTTCTCGTTACTTCCTGTCACATTTCTCTGCACTGGTTTTCTTCTACATCAAACCACTATGTGACAGGTTTTCCTTTTTTTTAATCACCAAGGTTGCATCGTGCTCACATATTTCAGCATGTACCAGGAGGAAGGGAAAAAAGGCTTCATCTTGACCTTGTTACAGTGTGCGGGAAAAAAAAGGTCAAAGGTCACGCATCCAGAAGTGGTCTTCAGAAATCATTCAGTGTGTCTGTGCGCCGGTCGACGGAGGTCAAGGCGCCGACTCGGCACCACTTAGCAGTAAAAGCCGCATTAAGAAACATGAGAAACATGAGAAACATAGAAAACGCTTGCATGTCATCAGCCGTGTGTGTGTGTGTGTGTGTGTGTGTGTGTGTGTGTATGTGTGTATGTGTGTATGTGTGTGTGTGTGTGTGTGTGTGTGTGTGTGTGTGTGTGTGTGTGTATGTGTGTGTCAGCTCTCCACTGACTGTTTAAGCATTTCTGAGCTCCAGAGCGCCACCAAAAGGTTAATAAGTGTTTTCCTTTCATTTAAAACAATCTCAATGAACACATAATTTTACACATATTTTATGATATATATTTCCACAAACAATGAGTGACAAAACATCACATTCATCTGGAGCTGCAACAATAAGTCGATTAATACTTCAGTTGATTGACAGAAAATAAATCAGTGAATCATTTCAAGTCATTTTTTAAGAAGAAATCACCAACTCCAGCTTCTTAAATATGAATATCTTCTGGTTTATCTTTTCCTCTATGACAGTAAACTATATATCTTATCTATTATCATTATCTATTATTATTAATGTTATTATCTATTGTCTGTTATTATATCTGATTGACATTTTTTCACCATTTTCTGACCATTTATATCCCAAATAACTACGTAATTAAAGATAAATTGATAATGACAACAATCACATGATACACAATGACAAAAATAGTTTGAATTGGGTTTAATGTCCATATTCATCTTCCAGAGTCAAGCTGTGAACCCTTTATTTGTCTGTCTTTTATGATTCAGTTTGAGAGTCTAAGCTGCTTTTTAATTACCAATAAGGCCATCCAACCTATAAAAGTCAGTCCCCTGTGTTTTCCAGTTCATTAAGATTGGCTATATTTGCATCAGATTTTCAAATTGTTTCCCAGGCAGACTTAAAGCTGGACAATAAAGATTGTTTTTATATGATAAATCAGTTTTTGTTGTTTTCATGTTAGTTTCCCTCCCTCCTTCCTCCTCATCTGAAAGTCCTGAAACCACAAACCAAACTTAATATTTCTTCACTGGTTCAGGTACAGCTCTGTTGCAGCAGATATGATGAAGATGGTTTTATCCTTTATTTAGATGGCACAAACAGCAAAAGCATTCTCAAAACTCTTTTATGTTTGAGCTCGATTTTCACATTTCAATTGGCAAAGATCTTAACACAAAGTTCCCTCAAAATCTCACATAACACTCACAAAAAACAAGAAAATTACGACTACAGACTGTTTACAAACACATTTTAAATCTGCTGAGGAGGAAAAAACTAAAACTTTAAAGCAACAAATGATTCAGTGTTACAGACATTTGAAAGACTCTCTCTCTCTCTCTCTCTCTCTCTCTCTCTCTCTCTCTCTCTCTCTCTCTCTCTCTCTCTCTGTGTGTGTGTGTGTGTGTGTGTAGGTACCAGCGCCCCCTGCTGGTAAGAAGCAGAATTTTAGGGATAATGAACATGATCTGATAAATGTGTGTATGTGTGTGAAAGCAAAAACCTGATTTGATCAAGCTCTTGCTGCCACCTGCTGTCAGAATGATGAACAACAAGTCTGACATCAGTTTCCAAACCATATGTTTAAAAAAATACTGTTTAAAGTGTGAGGGATGAGACAGACATGAAATTTAATAGGATATGTTTGTTTCCCTTTGATAAAAGAAAAGAAAGAGTGTACTGAATTCAATATTAACATCACAATATACAAACACTGCATGATAAATCAATTATTTAATACAATGAAATAAGACTTCAAATATTACTGGTTACAGTCTGACATGAATTATCTTTCCTGTTTTTTTTTATGACCATCCATCAACAGACACAGTAATCATGTCTGCTGTGAAACAATCTATTATAGTATTAGTATTTCATCACATGTTAAACAACTTACTGAATTACTGAACACTTTTGTAAATGTGCCAGCTGCTAATTTTCAAACTGCCGTCCTTTTGATGAGATAATCTAACAAATTATAGACACTGTAAAGACAACAGCAACTAAATAAGCCTCTTTAAGACCGTGCAGGAGCCATGCAGATAATAATACAATAACACACAGTTAGGCAGGTAGCTCTCTGTGTGTACATGTGATTCCTTCGCAATCAGGTGAGTTTTTAATACTTCATTTCTCTGTTGAATCTTTCTATTTAATGCTTTTTAAACTCTATTTAAATGTGTCTTTTTATGATGTTTTGAGCTTCATTTATATCTTGTGCTTTACAGATAAACTTGACTTTCTGCAGAGCTCCCAAAGTCCTGAAACGTTGTTGGTTACTTCTTGGTACATGAAAGATGGTGACCGTCAAATCGGCAAACTCGAGGCTTTAAAACGACAAACAAAAGTCTACAAACTGATGTGTGATGTCACAGTGAGTACGTCCTTGTTTTTCTCTTTTCTTTTAACATCTATGAGTGAATCCAACACTGTCATCTTGTCACCTTTTAAAGGGTTAGGCTCACATGTTTCTAAGCTCTGAAGAATATCGTCAAAGAGGAAAAACAGAGATCATGTTTTCAGTCTCAGGAGAGTAGTTCTGTGTAATGACTCTCTGGGTGATTTGAAAAGTGTGAAGTCTGGTGATTTTCTATATTTTTATCATGTGCAAAACTAAATCAACAATGAACTGATCAACTAACAAGTTGTGTGTATAGAGCTGCAACGATTCATCGATTTGTCATTTAACAGAAAATGAATCAGTAACTACACGGTCGCCCATAAAGTTGGAATAAAATACTTTTTACCTCTTTCCATGAAACGATTGTGAAAATGTGATTTCTTCTCAATAGATGAAGTGTGTATATTCTCAAAATGGTATTGATCAATCTCATTTCACCTGGTCAAAGGTGTTTACTGATGTGTTAAAAATAGAAAATAAAAACAGGAATGTGTCTGACAACAACATTATTCCAACTTGTATTCCAACCGTGTATTTTAATAACTGATTTATCATTTTAGTCATTTTTTTAAAAGACAAAAATGCCAAAACTTCTCGTTTCAGCTTCTTAAATGTGAATATTTTCTGGTTTCTTTGACAACAAACTGAATATTTTTAGGTTGATGACAGTCAGTCAAGACAAAACAAGACATTATAGGTTGTATCCTGAGTTTTGGGAAACAGTGATCGACATTTTCACAATTTTCTTGATTGATCAATTAATAGAGAACATAATACACAGATTCATTGACAATGGAAAAATCGTCAGTTGCAGTCTTTTGTGTGTGTATCCGAAGCTTGATGTATCTTGTTCTACACTAAAAACACACCAAAGAGTCATTATGAAGAGTTTAATCACATTAGTTTGTTTAGAAACGGCTCCAAAAACTAATAACTAATCCCATTTACAGTCTCCAGAGAGTAGTTCTGTGTAAAGCGGATACCATTGAGCCTGTGTGGGAATGTAGTTCTAGCTTATTGTGTTATTGTGTTATATATCACAATTTATTTGCAGCAGTGTGGCTCATTGATGTGTTTTTGACAACAACACAGGTCTACAGCACAGAAGAATCAGACTTTAGCTACACACACAATACTTGTTAGTCGATCAGTTTATTGTTGGTTTGGATCCAAACATGAGATTTGATATAGGATTATGCAATCTTATAGGATTAGGTTCACTTTAGTATCATATCCTCTGAGGTTAGTGTGTCTTTCTGTAACTAGCTTGTAGTCTGTGTTTGATTCTTGTTGGATAATGTTGTTAATGAGCTCCATTAACACTTACACAGCTGAACACAAAGTCTGTCAGCTCGATTAGTGACAAAAAAACACACAATAAAATATCTGTGACGCGTCTCTAAATAAACACATCGCAAGTAATACTTAAATTAAACATTTATAACATCAAATTTGGTACAGATATAGAGCCAATTTAGGTTTTGTCCTTAACTTAGTGTGAGGTTTAATATTTGAATATCTGACAGGATTAAACATCTTCATTCACCAGCAAACCAGCTATTAACTGTGTTGTGACAAAGGAAAGAAAGACCCCCATGTGTGTGTTTGTTGGGGGGGTTAAAGGGGGGGGGCGGGGGTACGTCTTTGTATCCAGAGGGGTCAGAGGTCAGCTCATCTCAGCGGGATGATGTCACAGGAGGAGGAGGGGGTCAAAGCTTTGAGGCTGTTATAATGTGTCACCTGCTGCTATAAAAGAGGCGGAAGAAGAAGAAGAAGAAGAAGAAGAAGATTAGGAGGTGGAAGACATTTCTGGCTTGTTTACGCCCGTTTAAGATTAACATATTTATGCTACTTTATCAACCTGCACATACACATGATAATAGAGAGTTTCAGCTCGTTGTTTAGCTGCACGGCTGCAACTTTAGTGTGTTGGTTCACTCTCGACGCTTGTTACTAGAGGGAAAAAGCTACCTGCTAAGCACCAAACAGCAAACAGACACAGTTATCTGCAGACTAGCTGGTGAACATAGTGGATTCCCTCAGATAGTTGGTAGAGAGTAAAAACAGAGCTAAAAGAGAGTAAATTCTGGACTTACACTCAGCAGGTGGACAGGAACATGACTCCAAATGAATGATAATGTTACTTATCTAAACTTAAAAGCTGATGACATGACACTGGTGGACAAAAAATCAGTTAACGCCAGGATTTCCAAGATCAATGGAAGATATAAAGGTTTAGAAATCAGCAATTCTGCATCTTTTTTTTGCATTTTGTTTGATTGCAAGCATAATGAATTACTAAACTACTCAACTACTATCTAAACCACTCATCCATGTTTAAATCTGTCTCATTATTACAGTCAGATAGACCAAACATTATCGGTAGATCAGGTGTCATTTTGAAGAACTCTTCCACTTTTGATTACTTCATTCCTGTCAGGTTTCATTGTTCTGTTATTATTGTATATTCTGGTTGTACTCAGGTAATTACGATCCAGAGTAGATGAATAAAAGCCCAATTAATCCCCCTGTTCCTCCTCTTTGTACATCATCACACACACATGATGGATGCTTGGAGGAGGTAATTTAATTAACCACAAATTAATTGAGAAGTCAGCACCACGTTGGCTCCATATCAGCTGAAATAATGAGGCTCTTTAAACTAATTGTGACACCAGACCTTGAGATCAGTTAATAAAGCTTTAACCTTGAGGATGCTGAATGAGCCTTAAAGCTTTTTAGCAGCTCACTTGGATCAGTGTCTAATCCAGCCGGGGCTTTAAAGTAGTGAAAACAGCTACATTTATTTATTTAAATGACTAAAACATGATGCCTCATATCAAGCTGTGCCAACCTTTTTTGGCCTCTAAACATTTAAAGTGTTTATTTATTAACTGCTACTAAAAGGTTATGACTTTTTCTTTCTTCTCAAACTGTAATTTTTAAGGTTTCTTAGAAGACTGAAATGTGAAAATATCAGTATTTCACAGTAAATGGACCCACTTGGGAGCCCTGAACCTCAGGTTGAGAACCACTGTCTTAAATACTGTTTCTGCTCTGATATGATTCAGGAAGGTGGCAAAATAAATAAAACTATAAAGTCACTATAAACTCACCTCAAACCTCTCAGGTTACTAAAGAAACACAAAACTCAAAGATGCTTACAGACAATACAGGTATAATTTCTCCTTTAGGAATATTATAGAAATATTATAGTAACAGAATTTTAAACTTGTTGCATAATGATAATAATCATTATTATTAATTCAGAAATTCTGCAGAAGTTTGACATTGATGTAACCTGATAGACATCATCCATGAAAGTATAGTTAATATAGTATTAATGCTCATTTATACTGTGCACATTATTGATTTTAAAATATGGATAATTTCTCTTTAAATAATAATAACAATATTGTCTTGATTCTTACAAACTGATGTTTAAAATCCATCTTGGTGCAGCTGAAATGAAAAACTCTCACATCTGCTCCAACGTTTATTCACCGTCATAAATATCCAGTTTATTACAAAACAAGTCACCGTTCAACATTATAAATAGATTTTATAAAACACACCGAAACATTTTCTCGCGAAAACAACGAAACAACGTAAACATCACAAAGTCCAAAAAAAAAACATCAGTTTGACTTCAGTCCTTTTTTTTATCCACAACATCAGTCAGTGTAGTTTGAGACGTTTTGCGCGTCTTAAAGAGGAGAAAGTATTTAGTTATCTCTGATGAAAATGCTTCTTTTTTGAGGGGAAATTCGCCTTTAAATTACATAGTGCCGAGAAGAAATAATGAAAATTAAATCTGACGATGTGTATTTGTATTATTAGGCTATAATAATAATAATAATAACAATAATAGCCTAATAACAACGTACTCTTATGTTTAAGATTTTAATTGTCTCCTTGTTATTGTGGGGGAATAAATGTACAAACTCCTTTTAAAAATATTCTCATTATCTCACATTTATCTTTTAAGGGGGGGCTGTTCTGGTTCTGGGTCTGAGAGGAAATGAGCTCATCCATTGTATTTTTGAAAACGTATCATCAGTCAAAGTCTTCACCAGCTCCAGTGGTACATGTGCGCCAGCTGCTGCACCCCGGTGTGCTGCTGCTGCTGCAGGCCGGGGTGCAGCAGTGGAGAGTAGGCACAGAGCGGGAGACTCAAACCGGACCGGAGCGTCGCCTCCAGGTCCTGCACTGTGATCCGGTCGCAGGGCCTTCCGTCCCGCACCAGCACCGGGATGGCGACCCTGCGGGCCGGCAGCGGATGCAGCGCCTCCAGGCTGCGCTCCGTCCGGGCCCGCTTCATCTTGTATCGGTGGTTTTGGAACCAGATCTTCACCTGGTTCGGGGTGAGGTGGATGAGCCCGGCCAGGTGCTCTCTCTCCGGGGCGGACAGGTAGCGCTGCTGCCGGAAGCGACGCTCCAGCTCGAAGGTCTGGGCTTTGGAGAACAGGACTCTGCGCTTCCTGCCCCGGCTCTTCTGCTCAGAGCCGCCCGCAGCATCCATCTCCGGGTCCGGGGAGAACTCTGGAGATTTAGGCTCGGTCCGGGAAAGACCGTGTACTGCAGAGGAGAGGACAGTAATCTGATTACTCCTAGTGTGTGTGCAATTTGGACTTGTTTACCCTATTTACATATGAATCCAATACATTATACTAACACCTAATATCATTATGAAAGATGTTTCCTTGTTAAAACAGGACACACTTTTTGGATAATGACCTCAAAAGTTTCAGAATTTGTGGATTTTGTAACCTAGGCACACTAGTTTGATATGATGGCTATAGAAATATGTTTATTTATTTTATTTATACAAAGCAGCATTATCTGCCAAAATATCCTGAAATATTTGGTCATTTAATTTAGTAGGCTTACAATGTTTATTTTAATAAACTAGCAGCCTGTTTGTTCACGTGTCATTTTAAACAATATAACTTACACAGTAGTAGACTACTAGTTAAAATAATTTAATAATTATTTAAATCAGCAAAAGACTGAAGTGAGGTCTCTTTTTGACATAAGTATTATATTATAAGGCGCTTTACGTGATTTAAACTCAGATTATTTCGCTTCACATTAACATGAAACATTACAGCTGATCTCTCTTCACATAAATATAATTTTCACTTCAACATGATGGAGTGGAAACCTTTTAATTTACTGTCCTGGTTAAAAAAGGAACATCAGCACCACTTTTGAGCTTTAACTTATTATTATTATTATTATTATTAATAATAATAATTAATAAGAATATCCGATGTAAATATGACAGTGAAGCAAATTATTACAGCCACAGTTTATTTGATAATTACGCACGAAGAGAAGAGCGTCTTTTAAAGGCAATTCAAATGTAATTAAGGTCTAAAATGAGTCAAAATAATAACTTTTCAGTGACTATTTTTGTAAATCAAAGCTCCTCACATGAGAAGTGCAGGTTACCGGATCCGCAGCTCCACCTGCTGAAGCTCCCCTCGCCTCTCTCGCGCATATTCCTCCCGGTAAATCCCAGTTTCTGCACGTTTTCTGCGCCGGAAACCTCCACGGAGGCCTCCTCGGTGTCGTCCTCCTCTGTCTCCTCGGTCCCGGAGCCGCATCTCCCGGTGAGGGAGTCGGGCAGATCCAGGATGTCCTGCACCAAGAAGCCCGTTCTCATGTTGGTGCCAAAAGACATGGAGGAAGGAAGAAGGAGAGAGAGAGACGCAGAGAGGTCCAGGTTTGTGACCGCGATGTTTCACCGGCTGCAGCCCGTTAAAGAGGAGCGGAGAGCGGGCTGCGTGCGT
This sequence comes from Scomber japonicus, assembly GCF_027409825.1. Taxonomy (NCBI): domain Eukaryota; kingdom Metazoa; phylum Chordata; class Actinopteri; order Scombriformes; family Scombridae; genus Scomber; species Scomber japonicus. Next base: position 6,686,659 of record NC_070594.1, on the reverse strand, counting down.
CCATGAAGACCGTCAAACGGAGCTGGAGCCCGGAGCGTGAACGGGCCTTACCGGAGACGATTTAACAGCTGAAGAAATACATGAAGGAAGAGAAGACACTAAGAGAGGGAGTCCTCCGAGCTTTTTAACTGTGTGTGTGTGTGTGTGTGTGTGTGTGTGTGTGTGTGTGTGTGTGTGTGTGTGTGTGTGTGTGTGTGTGACGTTAAAAAAAGGACGGAGGCGGGTCCCGGGAGTCAAGTGGATGAGGGTGTGGGAGCCGTTTCAGGGAGGAGATGAATGTTTAATGAGCAGGATTAGAAAGAAATAGAGTCACTGATCCGCTTCCTGTTTACTTGTTTACTGAAGAATTAAAAAAAATAAAACCCTCTAATGTTTCTGAAAAGACGTCAAAATACACAAATAACATGTATGATGTCTAGAAATCAATATATATCACATTTAGAAAGTTATAAGTCTATGGAAGACCACATAGAAATTATTTCATATTATTAGGCCTATTTGTTTATTATTCTATTTATTCATCTATCTATATAGAATAGAATAAAAGTAGAATAGAAAGTCTTTATTGTTCATTGTACAAAGCACAACGTAACATAGATAATAATAATAACAGATAATAATCATAATAATAATAAATGTGCCAAAAAACTAACATCAGCATTTAATTAATTGACTTAAAAGAAGAAAAGAAATGAAAAATGTATAATTAATCTACTATTCAAATTAAACAAACAAAGATTAATTGATTAAAAAACAAAATTAAGCAAAAATATAAATGAAAAATTAAATTAATTAGATTCATATAAAAAAATCAGTTTATTTTATTACCTGTGTGTCATTTAGTTGTAAAAAATATAATGAAAACAAGTTGAACAAAATAAAATATAATGAAAAAGAAAAATCATTTAAAAGAACATATTTATTTAAATGAAAAATTATGATGAATCCACTACTTTGAAGAAGATACCATAAAAAAATTTAAGAGATTTTAAATAAAACAATACATACATCTAACCTTTTTAACATTTGCAAACACACATGAAAAAAAAATCTGAATTGACAAATCTGCCCTGAGAAATGAATGGATTTTGAATCACTGTGATGTTGAAACATTGAAGGATAAGAGGACAAACATGAGCTCTCATCACACTGTTGTTCTGTAAAGATTGAGCTGCAGAAACAAACACTTTCTCTCCTCACTGTGTTTGTTTCTGTGTTTGTTGTGAGGATTACGAGGAGCAGATGAAGAGTCACTGACAGACTGATCTGCAAACACTCTACTGACTCTACTTCACTACAGCAGCTGAGTATTAGTTTAGAGGCTAATTGTACTTATTGTTATATTAGTATACTCATTATAATAGTTTAGATTATTACAGCTACTGTAACATTTGACTTCCTATTTAAAGAAAACGGACATTTATAAACATTCTTCACTGAAAAGATAGACATCAGTTATCTCTATCTGCCGTTATAAATAGACTGTGTTTGTGTTTGTTCTAGTTTATAGCACAAAGTAACTGTTAGCCTTTAGCTCCCAGTGTTGGAAAGTAACTAAGTACATTTACTCAAGTGTTGTACTTGAGGTACAATTTTGAGGTACTTGTCCTTTACTTGAGTATTTCAAATAGCGGATTCACATCACACTCAATCTCAAATCATACATGAATAAATAAATAAAATAAAATCAATCAACAAGAACAAGAATATTGCACGTGGAGAATTTCAACCTGTCCTCACAAGAAAAACAACAGTAGGCTATATGTCGAAAATTCAGGCAGGCAAAAACAACTTCTAGTTATGTTCATGTCATCTAGAGGCTGATGTAATTATGCCTCAGGGTTCAGGTGATGTCAGTATAAAGGCCCATTTATGCTCAACGTTAGATACGGATACGGACGGAGCCTTCTGTCCGTGCTCTGCGTTCATTTCGTCCGTATTTCTGCACGTTTCCATAAAGCTTACGGATACGGACCAAACGGAGCAGTACCACCGGAAACCACGGGGAGGCAGTGTTGCCGTCACTACTCGATACGTAGCTCTAGTGAGATACGAAGAAGAAATAACAATGGAGGAACTTTTTGAGGAAAGGTTTTGCGAGTTGGTTAGAAACTTTAAACATATCGTGTTTGTCTTTTATGCAAGAGGCACATTATCAATATCTCCTCCACAGTCGCCATGTTTGTTTTTGAGTTTGTTGTTGTCATATACGTTTGACTCGGTGCTGCCCCCTGGTGGATGTTTTGGTTAACATCCATGCCAACGTAAAGGAGACATGGAAGTATGTGAGCAGTGACGGTAACATCGTTTTTGAAACGGACGTATACATTTTCGTACGTCCGTTGAGCATAAATGGGCCTTCCTTATCCCAATGAAGCTAGATAGTTTGCAATTTGGCAAAAAGTGGCCTTGGCTGCTGGTTATGACTGCTCGTCTCCTTCTTCCAACCAAATGTTTTCCCCTGTGAAACACAGTGAGTCACTGCTGCTCGAGTGTCCAAACCATGATGGGTTAACTATTCCAGGCAGCACATCCAGGTCTCTGAAACCAGGACCAGATGTTTACACGTGCAAAACATAACCAAGATACTCCTGATTATAACCAGCTTGTGTGCATGTAGACTCAACCTGCTGGTGGCGCTGGAGAGAAAGACAGGGGATCATTAAAGTGAGTTGGATTTATTGTCTGACAGCCTTGAATCTGTCTATAAAATGTTGCACCAATCAGTTAGTTAGATGTTGCAATTTGGACCAAAGTGGTGGACCGACCACCGACAGACAGACATTGTTAGAAATATGACAGCTGTATAAATCTGTCTTTGTACCAATCCAAAGCTGTCTGACTTACATGCTGCGTTTTGTGTTTAAGAGGCCGCAAAAGCCTCAAATTTAGTGCATGGCAGTTGGTCATTTCATTAAACCTGTCAAGTAACTTTGTTTAATTTTTACCGACTTTCTCTGTGTTCATTTTTGTCTTTGTTTAACTTGGTATCTTTTTTTTTTTCTGGTACAAACTCTCAGCTATAATTCTAATTTATCATCATGTCAGGTTAATAACATATAAAGCTACTTCTGGAAACCAAAATATAAGATAAAAAAAATGACACAAGCACCTATAAAAATGTACAAAAGTGATATATTGATGAATCAATAATGAAAACACTCATCAGTATTTATTATTATTACTATGGTTTATTACAATACACAGACAGGGCTTAAATATAAAAGAAAGTGTAATAAAGCAAATCACGTTTTAAATAATTGAGATTTTTAAGCAGCTTTTTTTTAAAAAGCTCAAACCAAAAATCTACATTTCAATTGATTTCAGTTCCAATCAAGCTGTAATTTATTGTTAATAGATTTGAGTGTCATGTTTTGATTCTCATGCACTGATCTGATTTCTTCAGCCTTGTTTTGTGAGTAACTAAGTCTCATTTCTACAAAATCAGTGAGAACAAGTATCATAATTGTCTGAATTTGACATGTTTTAATAAGAATAAAAGTCTTGGAAACTGAAAATAAGATTAAATGACTTGATAAGTTTAAAGGAAGACATTTCTAACCAGACTGCTTCAGGATTTGATTTATTTGGGGATAGTTTTATAGTGGTTTGTATGTTTGGTTGAGTTTTGTTTTTTCTAGTTTACTGCATGTGATCTGTGTGACAATGAGTTGAGCTGTGTGTGTGTGCGTGTGTGTGTGTGTGTGTGTGTGTGTGTGTGTGTGTGTGTGTGTGTGTGTTCCTGCTGGGTGGTCGAACTCTGCAAACAAACACACGACGAGCTGACGGCCACAAAGACCGCACAGCCTCCACATTTATCCCATTTATTTCCCCCTGAACACTTTGTAGTGGCCTGAAACACACACACACACACACACACACACACACACACACACACACACACACACACACACACACACACACACACACACACACACACTACTGCGAATACATGTGAGGCTGCTGGGAGTTGTCATGGTATTCAGACTGCAGCCTTCAATAGACTGTCTTCTATATTCATGACCACACACACACACACACACACACACACACACACACACACACACACAGGTTGTCACTGAGTTGATTTAAACTAATAATAATTTAAAAACTGTGATCTTATCACGAAATATGAAGCAACCTGAAGTTAAATGTAAAAATAATAATGTGAATGTGAATAATGACATTTCTTCTTCTTCTTCTTATATTTCAATTTTATTATAACAAAGACAATAATTCATTGCTACAGTAGCTCAAAAAATAGCGATATAGAAAAAAACAAAACAAAAAACTAATGTATACAACAATAAACTAAACTAAATAAAACAACCCTAAAATGCAGTTTTAACATATATACACACACACACACAAACACACACACACATATATATGTATATATATATATATATATATATATATATATATATATATATATATTGTCCATGATATATACAAATCAGCAGGGAGAAACTCAAGTGTGTGAATTGAAGTTGTGACCGACAGATCCATTCACAAATCTCAAAACTAGACAAATTATGATAAAACAGATAAAACTACACTATAAAAAGGAAAGTATGACAATAAAGTTTAAATTCTTGAAATGGATGAAAAGTGTGACAACACTGTGCAAGATAGTTAAAAAATGTCACCCACCTAAACCCACCAAAACACAAACAAAAGCTTTAACTTCTCATATAAAATCTGATGAAATGTTATTTACTCTGCTGAGTTGATGTTGGAGTGAAAGTTGTTGATCAGTGGAGTCTGATAGAAACAGAAGGTTCTCCATCGTTTTCATAATTCACCGTAGCTTCAACTCCATCTCCATCTTCATGCACCTGTGAGGAACAACACAACACACCTGAGCTTCTG
>NC_070594.1:6316433-6322749 GCF_027409825.1 Scomber japonicus | reverse complement strand
CAGCAGTAATTCTGTGATTCAAGTTTCTTTCTTTCCTTTGTGTCGTCCTCCCGGGTCAAATTGACCCCGTCTGTTCTGACTGTTCCTTCTTTCCTTCCTTCCTTCTTTCCTCCTTCCCTCCCTCCCTCCTTTTCTACCTTCTTTCTTTCCTTCCTTCCTTTCTCCCTCCCTCTTTCCTTCCTTCCTCCTTCTCTCTTTCTTTCCTCCTCCCACTTTCATCCCTTCCATCTTTCCTTCCGTCCTTCCTTCCTCCTTTCCTTTCCTTTCTCCCTCCCTCGCTCCTTCCTTGTTTCCTCCCTCCCTTCCTCCTACGTTCCTTCCTTATTTCCTCCCTCCCTCCCTCCTTCCTTGTTTCCTCCCTCCCTTCCTCCTTCCTTTTCCTCCCTTCCTGCCTTCCTTTCTTCCTTCCTCCTTACCTTCCTTCTTCCTCCCTTCCGTCCTTGACTCGAGGACAACAGGAGGGTTAAATGTGAATATTTTCTGGTTTCTTTTGTTCTTGATGAAAGTAATCTGAATATCTTTGTGAGTTTTTGGGTTGATTCTGTGGCTTTGAGACATTAACTGAAAAAAATAATCAACAGGTAGTTAACCCTCCTGTTGACAGACAGCCTCCCGGGTCAAATTGATCCTGTCTGTTTTGACTGTTCTTTCTGTCCTCCCTTCCTTCCTTCTTTCCCTCTTTCCCTCATTCCTTTCTTCCTTCCCTAATTCCTTCCTTCTGTCCTTCCCTAATTCCTTCCTTCTGTCCTTCCCTAATTCCTTCCTTCTGTCCTTCCCTCATTCCTTCCTTTCCTTCCTCCCTCCCTGCTTCCCTCCTACATTCCTTCCTTCCATCCACCCTCCCTCCTTTCCTTCCTTTCTTCCTCCCTTCCATCTTTCCTTCCTTCTTCTTCCCTTCCTTCCTTGACTTGAGGACAACAGGAGGGTTAAATGATCAAAACTATTAACTTCCCATAATATATCTGCCTTTTTGACACCACAAGGTCTATTAAAGAATAACTACTCACCCTAACTCTGCTGCTAGCTCCCTAACTCTCAGCATATAGGCTCATGACTGTAGTGACAGAGGAGGTAAGTGGACACCGACTGACGGCCGCTCACTGTAGCATGAATAGATGTAGAGCTAACAGCCATGAGCCGGGTTACTGTCAGACTCTCTGCGTCCACACAGGGAAACACACAGAGAGCCTGCTGCAGCTTAGACAGCCTAATTTCCTTCTTCCTTCCTTCTTTCCTTCCTTCTCTCCTTCCTTCCTCCCTCCTTTCCTTCGTTATTCCTTCCTCCCTTCCTTATTTCCTCCCTCCATCCTTCTCTCTTTCATTCCTCTGTCCTTCTTTCCTACCTTCCTTCTTTCCTTTCCTTCCTTCTTCCTTCCCTCCTTCCTTCCTCCCTCCCTCCCTCCTTCCTTTCCTTCCTTCTTCCTTCTTTTCTTTCCTCCCTTCTTCCTTCCTTTCCTTTCCTCCCTCCCTCCTTCCTCCCTCCCTTCTTCCTTCCTTCCTCCCTACTTCCTTCCTTCCTTCTTCCTCCCTTCCTTCCTTCCTTCTTCCCTTCCTTCCTTGACTTGAGGACAACAGGAGGGCTTTTTGACACCACAAGGTCCATCTTCTGCTAGCTCCCTAATTCTCAGCGTATAGGCTAGTGATTATAGTGACAGAGGAGGTAAGTGGACACCGACTGACGGCCGCTCACTGTAGCATGAATAGATGTAGAGCTAACAGCTATGAGCCGGGTTACTGTCAGACTCTCTGCGTCCACACAGGGAACCACACAGAGAGCCTGCTGCAGCTTAGACAGCCACTAGAAACACATTTATAACAGTCTGTGTGATAGCATGTAGCTGTTAGCACATTAACATTCTTCTTTTATATAGATTTCATGACACTAATGATTTCCTTCTTCCTTCCTTCTTTCCTTTCTTCTTTCCTCTGTCCTTCTTTCCTACCTTCCTTCCTTCCTTTCCTCCCTCTCTCTTTCTTTCCTCTGTCCTTCTTTCCTACCTTCCTTCCGTCCTTTCCTCCCTTCTTCCTTCCTCCCTCCTTTCCTTCTTCCTTCTTTCCTTTCCTCCCTTCCTCCCTCCTTTCCTTCCTTATTCCTTCCTCCCTCCTTTCCTTCTTCCTTCCTCCCTCCTTTCCTTCCTTCTTCCTCCCTTCCTTCCTCCCTCCTTTCCTTCCTTATTCCTTCCTCCCTTCCTTCTTTCCTCCCTCCCTCCTTCTCTGTTTCTTTCCTCTGTCCTTCTTTCCTACCTTCCTTCCTTCCTTCCTTCTTTCCTTTCCTCCCTCCCTCCTTCTCTCTTTCTTTCCTCTGTCCTTCTTTCCTTTCCTCCTTTCTTCCTTCCCTCCTTCCTTCCTACGTCCTTTCCTTTCTTTTCCTCCCTCCCTTCCTCCCTCCTTTCCTTCCTTCTTACTTCTTTCCTTTCCACCCTCCCTTCCTCCCTCCATCTCTCCCTTCCTTCCTCCCTCGACTCGAGGACAACATGAGGGTTAAGTAGCTCAGACTGTGCCGTTTTGACTTCTATCTGCTTTATTCATTTCTTCATATGTTCCTAAAATATGGGTCAGATGTTTTTGGAAAGTCACAACCTGCTCCATCCTGCTCTGATGAGAATAATTACAGTCAATAATCTGGTTACAATAAAGCCGTGATGTGTCCGATAAGGTCCGCGGTGTGTTACTGTATGAACCCGACTCCCTCCAGTCGTCTCTTAATGTCGCTGCTTTGTTTGGCCGAGCGGCTGAAACCAGATCTGAGCCGGCCGGGTCTCCTACCTTGTAAAACTTGGCTCCGCTTTCATTCTGAAACAGAGTCAGACTCTTGCTGTCCAGCCTCCAGTAATGTCTCTTCCTCTGCAGAGAGAGAGAGAGAAGAGCTCATCAGCAAAAACAGATTGAGAGGTGTTTGGTTTCCTTTAGTGTCGTTCAGTTTGTCTTAATGGGACTGACAGAGGAGGAGGAAGTACTCTGATACTTTACGTACAGTAAAAGTACAAATACAACAATATAAAAATACTCAATTACAAGTAAAAGACCTACATGAGAAATCCTTAAAGTGCTGCAGTATTATGAGTGATGTAGGATGCAGTATTACAGTAAAAGTAGTGATATATTATTATATATGACATCATTAGATTATTAATAGTGAAGCATCAGTGTTAGAGCAGCATGTTACTGTTTACACTACTTTATATACAGTTAGCTAGTTTATACTACTTTATATACAGTTAGCTAGTTTATACTACTTTATATACAGTTAGCTAGTTTATACTACTTTATATACAGTTAGCTAGTTTACACTACTTTATATACAGTTAGCTAGTTTATACTACTTTATATACAGTTAGCTAGTTTACACTACTTTATATACAGTTAGCTAGTTTATACTACTTTATATACAGTTAGCTAGTTTATACTACTTTATATACAGTTAGCTAGTTAATACTACTTTATATACAGTTAGCTAGTTTACACTACTTTATATACAGTTAGCTAGTTTATACTACTTTATATACAGTTAGCTAGTTTATACTACTTTATATACAGTTAGCTAGTTTATACTACTTTATATACAGTTAGCTAGTTTATACTACTTTATATACAGTTAGCTAGTTTACACTACTTTATATACAGTTAGCTAGTTTACACTACTTTATATACAGTTAGCTAGTTAATACTACTTTATATACAGTTAGCTAGTTTACACTACTTTATATACAGTTAGCTAGTTTATACTACTTTATATACAGTTAGCTAGTTTATACTACTTTATATACAGTTAGCTAGTTTATACTACTTTATATACAGTTAGCTAGTTTATACTACTTTATATACAGTTAGCTAGTTTATACTACTTTATATACAGTTAGCTAGTTTACTACTTTATATACAGTTAGCTAGTTTATACTACTTTATATACAGTTAGCTAGTTTATACTACTTTATATACAGTTAGCTAGTTTACACTACTTTATATACAGTTAGCTAGTTTATACTACTTTATATACAGTTAGCTAGTTTATACTACTTTATATACAGTTAGCTAGTTTATACTACTTTATATACAGTTAGCTAGTTTATACTACTTTATATACAGTTAGCTAGTTTATACTACTTTATATACAGTTAGCTAGTTTATACTACTTTATATACAGTTAGCTAGTTTACTACTTTATATACAGTTAGCTAGTTTATACTACTTTATATACAGTTAGCTAGTTTACACTACTTTATATACAGTTAGCTAGTTTATACTACTTTATATACAGTTAGCTAGTTTATACTACTTTATATACAGTTAGCTAGTTTATACTACTTTATATACAGTTAGCTAGTTTATACTACTTTATATACAGTTAGCTAGTTTAAACTACTTTATATACAGTTAGCTAGTTTATACTACTTTATATACGGTTAGCTAGTTTATACTACTTTATATACAGTTAGCTAGTTTACACTACTTTATATACAGTTAGCTAGTTTATACTACTTTATATACAGTTAGCTAGTTTACACTACTTTATATACAGTTAGCTAGTTTATACTACTTTATATACAGTTAGCTAGTTTATACTACTTTATATACAGTTAGCTAGTTTACGCTACTTTATATACAGTTAGCTAGTTTACGCTACTTTATATACAGTTAGCTAGTTTATACTACTTTATATACAGTTAGCTAGTTGTGTCGTCTCACCATATTGTCCCGGCTGCTGTAGTGAACCATCCAGCCCTCTTTAACCACAGTGGAGCTTTTCCTCTTGGTGTGTTTGATGGACTGAACCACTCTCATCAGAGGGATGTTAGTGCTGGTCGACGGGCTGCAAACAAGCAAACAAGACAGGAAACACATTAACTCTAATCATTAAGAACACAGACTGAAACTTAATATATGTGAACTTTTTCTGCTTTTTTGACTTGATACAAGCTTCATTTGACTTGAAAACTAAACTTATCTCAATCTCAAGCCTGAACAAATCGAACTCTAATAGTCACAATGTAACATTTACTATTTTATTTAATCTATTTTACAGTGAACGAGTTCTGGTCCTCTGAAATGAGGCCAACGTGGAAGTAACTTAGAGCTGCATTCTATCAAAAGGCCACCAGGGGGCGACCGTCTCTATACAAGTCAATGGAGAATTCACCAACTTCTCACTTGATTTCTAACCTCAGTAAACGTTTTCAAAATGTGTTTATGGTCTCAATCGCTAGTTTAAAGCCTTCTTCAATGCAGTATGATGTTCATTTGGGACATTTTGGCCTCCCTGATTTTATATTTGACGATAAAGCAGGGTATGCATTAGGGCGTGGCTACATCCTGATTGACAGGTTGATTGACCAATGTCCTTGAGATCCAGCCCTCGCAACCATAGCAACCTCCCCGCTCCGCCCATGGCCCCACCTCATGCCCATATAAGTAGAATCCGTGTTTTTATTTTTCCCAGCATGCACCTGAAATTTTCAAGATGGCGCTGCCTAGATTAGAAACTATTGGCTTCCGAGCAGCAGTCCACAAACCAATGGGTGACGTCACGGATGTTACGTCCATTTCTTCTATACAGTCTGTGGTTAAAACTATCTGCATTTGAATCTTAAATTTTTATGTGACACCAATTCAGGCTTTAAAGTCTCTCAGAAACTTCCAGAGATCCAGAGGACAGAGTTTGTCACCTGATGGCTCGCAGCGTCTCGTCATCTTTCTCTCCGTCCATGCAGGAACCCTCGATGTAGAAGAGCTTGTCGTCGGGAGTGGACGGCTCGTCCTGCTCGTCCATGCTATGGCCGCCGTCGCTGTTCATGTCACAGTTGTCCACCTCCATCGTCGCCTCGGAGTCCAGACTGGGACTAGCCGGTTCTGCAGAGAAACAAAATCTGAGTTTCGTAAAAGACTCACAGAGCAACTTAAAGGTTTTTTAAATGTGTCCTAAACCAACAGTCCGGAGACCAAATGAACATTAGAGGTGTTTTTCTTGCTGTAATCATTCCTCCTGTTCATACTGACCATTAGTAGATCTCTTCATAATGAACTTACAATGTAAAGTGATGGAGGACTAAACCCACAGTCCTCCTTCTGTGTAAACATTTAAAAGTTGATGTGAAGCTAATATGAAGCTTCAGCGTCCAAATGAGTCAAATCTTCATCTTCTATGTTTCAGCGTTACAGTGTTTTTAGTCCCAAAGTCTTCTTGTTACTATACTTCCACCACAGCTCAACAGGAAACACTAAGAGGAGATCTGATACTAAAAAGACTGTAAATGTGTCAGATATCACTTGATATGACTAACTCACACTGTTACCATAGTAACTATAATAACTATAGTAA
>NC_070594.1:6288933-6311433 GCF_027409825.1 Scomber japonicus | reverse complement strand
TTTGAATTGTGGAGCTAGGCTTCACAAACTGTGTTTCAAGATTTCTGTGTTCAGGATTTAGTGATTAGCATAAACCCGCCCCTGCTGCTGTAGAGGTATAAATACATTCAGCACACACTACTACTACTACTACAGTCTACAGTTAGCCAGTTAGCCAGTTAGCCACCGAGCTAGCAGCCGAGTTAGCCGCCGAGCTAGCAGCTGAGTTAGCAGCAGAAAACTCTCAAACGTAGCGTCCATGTTTCTGGTAGAGGTGGTGACTTTGATTGACAGGTGACACTTGTTAGGGGGCGGGGCTTCAGCGGACTCGGTGGCCACGCCCACAGCGTTTGGGAGCAGAGAAAGAGGCTGATTTTTACACAACTTTGAAGCCTAATTTCATATATTTGACGATTTTTTTAATCATTCAAATTTGGCAGGGTGGTTAACAACACACTTTCCTGTGGTATGTCAAACTCAGAACACATATTTATTCTTACTTTACACGGACTTTAAGTAGGATTGTAAATGCGGGATAAAGTATTTTTCCATTGCAGTTCACCTAACGAGTTTCCTGAGAGTCGAACACACCGAACAGTCGATTGATTTAAAAGGAAACGCCAGCAGCTGTGATTGACTGAACGTAGAGAATCACATGACGGCAGTGAACCTACCTCCTCCTGCGGCGTCGGCGTGAACTCGGTGGAAGGCGGCCGAGCGACGGACATGACGGCGCCCGACAGCGAGACGTTGGACAGCCGCCTCTTCTTCACTCCGCTGCAGTTGTTGGGGATCTTGAACGCGCATCGTTTGTGGTAGTTCAGTCCGCATCCTGCAGGGGGAGAAAGAGCATTATGTGTGTTATTATATTCATGTTATAAGATGTTTAATTCCTTATTATGTGTTTTATTTTAAATCTATTTCACTGATTCTGAATTTTAATTCCCTTAAACAGGCAACGTGCACCAGGAGATACACACTCTTTAACCTTCGTGTTGTCCTCCAGGGTCCTTCCTCTGTCCTTCCTTCCTTCCTTCCTTCCTTCCTTCCTCTGTCCTTCCTTCCTTCCTTCCTTCCTTCCTTCCTTCCTCTGTCCTTCCTTCCTTCCTTCCTTCCTCTGTCCTTCCTTCCTTCCTTCCTTCATCTGTCCGTCCTTCCTTCCTTCCTTCCTTCCTTCCTCAGATCTAAGTTCAGCTGTTAGGGTAAATGTTCCCTCCTTCTGTCCTTTCTTCCTTCCTTCATCTGTCCTTCCTTCCTTCATCTGTCCTTCCTTCCTTCCTCCATCCTTTCCTTCCTTCTACCCTCCTTTCCTTCCTACCTTCCTTCCTTTCCTTCCTTCTTCCTCCCTTCCTTCCTTCCCTTCCTCCCTCCTTTCCTTCCTTCTTCCCTCCTTTCCTTCCTTCCTACCTTCTTTCCTTCCTCCCTCCTTCCTTTCCTTCCTTCTTCCTCCCTTGCTTCCCTTCCTTCCTCCTTTCCTTCCTTCTTCCGTCCTTTCCTTCCTTATTCCGTCCTTTCCTTCCTTTCTTCCTCTGTCCTTCCTTCATTCCTTCCTCAGATCTAAGTTCAGCTGTTAGGGTAAATGTTCCCTCCTTCTGTCCTTTCTTCCTTCCTTCATCTGTCCTTCCTCCATCCTTTCCTTCCTTATTCCCTCCTTTCCTTCCTACCTTCCTTCCTTCTTCCCTCATTCCTTTCCTTCCTTCTTCCTCCCTTCCTTCCTTCCCTTCCTCCCTCCTTTCCTTCCTTCTTCCCTCCTTTCCTTCCTACCTCCCTCCTTCCTTTCCTTCCTTCTTCCTCCCTTCCTTCCCTTCCTCCTTCCCTTCCTCCCTCCTTTCCTTCCTTATTCCCTCCTTTCCTTCCTACCTTCCTTCCTTCCTCCCTCCTTCCTTTCCTTCCTTCTTCCTCCCTTGCTTCCCTTCCTTCCTCCTTTCCTTCCTTCTTCCATCCTTTCCTTCCTTCCTTCCTCTGTCCTTCCTTCCTTCCTTCCTCAGATCTAAGTTCAGCTGTTAGGGTAAATGTTCCCTCCTTCTGTCCTTTCTTCCTTCCTTCATCTGTCCTTCCTTCCTTCATCTGTCCTTCCTTCCTTCCTCCATCCTTTCCTTCCTTCTACCCTCCTTTCCTTCCTACCTTCCTTCCTTTCCTTCCTTCTTCCTCCCTTCCTTCCTTCCCTTCCTCCCTCCTTTCCTTCCTTCTTCCCTCCTTTCCTTCCTTCCTACCTTCTTTCCTTCCTCCCTCCTTCCTTTCCTTCCTTCTTCCTCCCTTGCTTCCCTTCCTTCCTCCTTTCCTTCCTTCTTCCGTCCTTTCCTTCCTTATTCCGTCCTTTCCTTCCTTTCTTCCTCTGTCCTTCCTTCATTCCTTCCTCAGATCTAAGTTCAGCTGTTAGGGTAAATGTTCCCTCCTTCTGTCCTTTCTTCCTTCCTTCATCTGTCCTTCCTCCATCCTTTCCTTCCTTATTCCCTCCTTTCCTTCCTACCTTCCTTCCTTCTTCCCTCATTCCTTTCCTTCCTTCTTCCTCCCTTCCTTCCTTCCCTTCCTCCCTCCTTTCCTTCCTTCTTCCCTCCTTTCCTTCCTACCTCCCTCCTTCCTTTCCTTCCTTCTTCCTCCCTTCCTTCCCTTCCTCCTTCCCTTCCTCCCTCCTTTCCTTCCTTATTCCCTCCTTTCCTTCCTACCTTCCTTCCTTCCTCCCTCCTTCCTTTCCTTCCTTCTTCCTCCCTTGCTTCCCTTCCTTCCTCCTTTCCTTCCTTCTTCCATCCTTTCCTTCCTTCCTTCCTCTGTCCTTCCTTCCTTCCTTCCTCAGATCTAAGTTCAGCTGTTAGGGTAAATGTTCCCTCCTTCTGTCCTTTCTTCCTTCCTTCATCTGTCCTTCATCTGTCCTTCCTCCATCCTTTCCTTCCTCCTTCCTTTCCTTCCTTCTTCCTCCCTTCCTTCCCTTCCTCCCTCCTTTCCTTCCTTATTCCCTCCTTTCCTTCCTACCTTCCTTCCTTCCTCCCTCCTTCCTTTCCTTCCTTCTTCCTCCCTTCCTTCCCTTCCTCCCTCCTTTCCTTCCTTATTCCCTCCTTTCCTTCCTTATTCCCTCCTTTCCTTCCTTCCTACCTTCCTTCCTTCCTCCTTCCTTCCTCCCTTGCTTCCCTTCCTTCCTCCTTTCCTTCCTTCTTTCATCCTTTCCTTCCTTCCTTCCTCAGATCTAAGTTCAGCTGTTAGGGTAAATGTTCCCTCCTTCTGTCCTTTCTTCCTTCCTTCATCTGTCCTTCCTTCCTTCCTCCATCCTTTCCTTCCTTCTTCCCTCCTTTCCTTCCTACCTTCCTTCCTTCCTCCCTCCTTCCTTTCCTTCCTTCTTCCTCCCTTCCTTCCCTTCCTCCCTCCTTTCCTTCCTTATTCCCTCCTTTCCTTTCCTTCCTTCTTCCTCCCTTCCTTCCCTTCCTCCCTCCTTTCCTTCCTTATTCCCTCCTTTCCTTCCTACCTTCCTTCCTCCCTCCTTTCCTTTCCTTCCTTCTTCTTCCCTTCCTTCCCTTCCTCCCTCCTTTCCTTCCTTATTCCCTCCTTTCCTTCCTTCCTACCTTCCTTCCTTCCTCCCTCCTTCCTTTCCTTCCTTCTTCCTCCCTTGCTTCCCTTCCTTCCTCCTTTCCTTCCTTCTTCCATCCTTTCCTTCCTTCCTTCCTCTGTCCTTCCGTCCTTCCTTCCTCAGATCTAAGTTCAGCTGTTAGGGTAAATGTTCCCTCCTTCTGTCCTTTCTTCCTTCCTTCATCTGCCTTTCCTTCCTTCTTCCCTCCTTTCCTTCCTTCTTCCCTCCTTTCCTTCCTACCTTCCTTCCTTCCTCCCTCCTTCCTTTCCTCCCTTCCTCCCTCCTTTCCTTCCTTATTCCCTCCTTTCCTTCCTTCCTACCTTACTTCCTTCCTCCCTCCTTCCTTTCCTTCCTTCTTCCTCCCTTGCTTCCCTTCCTTCCTCCTTTCCTTCCTTCTTCCTCCCTTCCTACCCTTCCTCCCTCCTTTCCTTCCTTATTCCCTCCTTTCCTTCCTACCTTCCCTCCTTCCTCCCTCCTTCCTTTCCTTACCTTCTTCCTCCCTTGCTTCCCTTCCTTCCTCCTTTCCTTCCTTCTTCCATCCTTTCCTTCCTTCCTTCTTTCCTTCATTCCTTCCTTACTTGAGGTGCAAATGACATAACTAGTAAGGTCTGTTTAAGGGTTAAATCAAACTGAGCTGTTCAGAAGTTGCTCGACAAGTCAAATGTGATTGATTTGTTGCAACCTTTCATGGTTTCAGGCTCAGGTGCAGAGCTCAGAGATGACTGGAAATCATTTTAAACTCAAACTGAAACAGATTTAAGACACAGATCAGTCATGAGGCTCGTTTTATGAAACTTTTGATGCATCATCGCTCGTCAATCGTCTGTTTCGAGAGTATTTTATTGTTTTATTGTTGAGTTTTATGCATTTTTAAAGGTCAATCAATGGATCAGGGCTGCAACTAATGATTATTTTCTTTTTTCTTTTATATTATTATTAGATTTTTTTTTGCCTTTTATTGAACAGTTGGTGACAGAGAGGCCGACAGGAAAGAAAGAGAGAGAGAAATTGGTACAACATGCAACATGAGGTCCTTTGCCAACTCAAACCAGGGATGTTGCAGATGTAAGACATACGCTGGAACACAAGAGCGCTCCTAATTATCATTTTCATTATTATGATTCATTAATTTGTCAGAGTTTTTTTAATTAATTCATACATTTTTTCATCAAATGTCTTGTTTTGTCTACAGTCCAAAGATTATTCAGTTTATGGTCACGGAGGACTAAAGAAATGAGAAGATATTCACATTTTAGTCGCTGAGATCAACAGGCAGCGTGCACCAGGAGATACAGACTATTTAACTTCCTGTTAGGATGGTTAAGGTTAAGGTGGTTGTTTAACCCTCCTGTTGTCCTTGAAGAAGGAAGGAAGGAAAGGAGGGAGGAAGGAGGGAAGGAAGGAGGAAGGAAAGGAGGGAGGAAGGAGGGAGGGAGGACGGAAAGGAGGAAGGAAGGAAAGGAGGGAGGAAGGAAGAAAAGGAGGGAGGAAAGAAGAAAGGACGGAGGAAGGAAAGGAGGGAAGGAGGGAGGAAAGAAAGAAGGAAGGAGGGAGGAAGGAGGACGGAAAGGAGGAAGGAAGGAAAGGAGGGAGGAAAGAAGAAAGGAGGGAGGAAAGAAGAAAGGAGGGAGGAAAGGAGGGAGGAAGGAGGAAGGAAGGAAAGAAGGAAGGAGGAAGGAAAGGAGGGAGGAAGGAGGACGGAAAGGAGGAAGGAAGGAAAGGAGGGAGGAAAGAAGAAAGGAGGGAGGAAAGAAGAAAGGAGGGAGGAAGGAGGGAAGGAGGACGGAAAGGAGGAAGGAAGGAAAGGAGGGAGGAAGGAAGGAAAGGAGGGAGGAAGGAAGAAAAGAAGGGAGGAAAGAAGAAAGGAGGGAGGAAGGAAAGGAGGGAAGGAGGGAGGAAAGAAAGAGAGAAGGAGGGAGTAAGGAATAAGGAAAAAGGAGGGAGGAAAGAAGGAAGGGAAGAAGGAAAGAGGGAGGAAAAAAGAGCAAAGGAGGGAAAGAAGGAACAGTCAAAACGGACGGGGTCAATTTGACCCGGGAGGACGACACAAGGGTTAAATGTATATGTACCTTATATTGGTAGAATTGAAGCTTGTGGTAGTTATAAAATTATATCAGTTTAGAAACTAGTATTAATGAGCAGAATGAATCACTTTACTATGTTAAATAACACATTTAACCCTTTATTGGGCAAATAATTATATTTGGTTACTTCTGTAAATATCCCAAAATATCCTTCCTTCCTCCTTCCTTCTTTCCTTCCTTCCTTTCCTTCCTCCCTGCCTTCTTTCTTCCCTTCCTCTTTTCCTTTCTCCCTCCCTCGTTCCTTATTTCCTCCGTCCTTCCTTCCTTTCCTTCCTTCCATCTGTCCTTCCTCCCTCCCTCCTTCTCTCCTCCCTCCCTTCCTTTCCTTCCTTCCATCTGTTCTTCCTCCCTCCCTTCTTCTCTCCTCCCTTCCTTCTTTCCTTCCTCCCTTCCTTTCCTTCCTTCCTTCCTTCTTTCTTCCCTTCCTCCCTCCCTCCTTCTCTCTTTCTTTCCTCCGCCCTACCATCCTTCCTTCCTTCCTTCCTTCCTCCCTCCCTTCCTACCTCCCTTCCATCATTCCTCCCTCCTTCCTTCCTCCCTTCCATCATTCCTTCCTTCAGCATTTCAATGAGTGCCCTATAAAGGGTTAAGTGTTTTACCATTATCACCATTGTATGCCCTAATAAGGGCAACACATCCTGGTGGAGACACAACTCATAAAATCCAAAATATATTAAAGATATGAGTGGAAACGTTTTACTTTAGGTGCAAATGACATAACTAGTAACATCAAATTATGTTTTTTACATCTCATTTTCCACTCCTGCCTGTTTAAGGGTTAAGATATTTCTTTCTTTAAAAATGATTCAAAGTGATTGATGTTGATGTTTTCATTCCTGTAACTCATTTATGTGTCAGAGTGATCAGAACTTCATCGTCGATATGTGACTGTTCTCTGAAACGTCCTCGTTGCTTCTTTCAGTTCATCAGATGTTTAAAAACCTTCCTCAGTGTTAACACATCTCTGCTGAAACTGAAGCTTCACACGGTTCAGATTTTAATCTTCTGTTTATGTGACTGATGCAACATCTCTGACTTTACCTTCAGAGTCACTGATCTCATCTTTAATCTGCACAATCTCTACATTTGCTGAAAGACAATATGACTGGATAGATTAACGATAGAGAGTTTTAAAATAACAAACTGATAAATACAATACTAATATAATAAAAAAGAACATAAATACATATTGAGGGTAAAGTCTGGGTGTTTTTGATGATTGCAGCAACCATAAAAAGGGCTGTTGATGATATTTGGACATCGTATCAGGTTTAATATAATTAATTTAAACTAAGTGAAAAATATATATAAATGATAGATTAAAAGAAAAGGCGAAAACTAAATAAAAACTAAAATGAACAATGCAAAACTAATTAAAACTAAACTTAATGCAGATCAAATCACTTCTTTTTCTCCCTTTTTACCGTCTTGTTCAGTTTGACTTCTTCTAATACCTGGAAAAATACAAATAAAACTACTTAATCACTTGTTAAACTCACTAAAACTAAACGGAAAAAATAAAAAATAAAAAACTGAAAAACTAAATAAAAATAAAAACTATAATAACCCTGCATCGTTTTGTGGAACCTAACTGGCAAAAAATAATTAATTAATTAATTAATTAAATGAAATCAATAATAATGAAATACAGAGAAATTTTCTTTTTTCATTAAAAAAATGACTTAAAATGATTAATTAATAATCAAAATAGTGAACTTATTAATGAATTGTGGCAGTTTAAATGAAGACACATGTGGAGTTAGATCATGTTTTATACTAATACCTGTACAAATAAACACTGATTGATTGATAGTACTGATATCAAACTGTAAAAACACTGAATACTCACTAACTACACATCACTAGACACAGATTAATGTGGACATAATGCATCTTCTAAGCATACTGACATATACACGAGGATAAAGACAGAAACTGGAGTACTTTGGGAAACCAGTTAAACTTTAAAACTGTATTTAAAAAGTGTTTTCATTAAAAAATAACCTGTTTGGTTCAGTTTAACCCTCCTGTTGTCCTTGAGTCAAGAAAGGAAGGGAGGGAGGAAGAAAGAAGGAAGGAAGAAGGAAGGAAAGGAGGGAGGAAGGAAGGAGGGAAGGAAGGAAAGGAGGGAAGAAGGAAGGAGGGAAGAAGGAAGGAAAGGAGGGAGGGAGGAAAGACGACAGGAGGGAGGAAAGAAAGAAAGAGAGAAGGAGGGAAGGAAGGAAAGGAGGAAAGGAGGGAATAAAGAAGGAAGGAGGGAATAAAGAAGGAAGGAGGGAGGGAGGAAAGACGACAGGAGGGAGGAAAGAAAGGAAGGGAAGGAGGGAGGAAAGGAGGGAGGGAGGAGGGAGGAAGGAAGGAGGGAAGGAAGGAAAGGAGGGAAGAAGGAAGGAGGGAGGGAGGAAAGACGACAGGAGGGACGAAAGAAAGAAAGAGAGAAGGAGGGAAGGAAGGAAAGGAGGAAAGGAGGGAATAAAGAAGGAAGGAGGGAAGGAGGAAAGACGACAGGAGGGAGGAAAAAAAGGAAGGGAAGGAGGGAGGAAAGAAGGACGGAAGGAGGGAAGGAAGAAGGAAAGGAGGGAGGAAAGAAGGAAGGAAGGAGGGAAGGAATGAGGAAAGAAGGAACAGTCAAAACGGCGGGGGTCAATTTGACCCGGGAGGACGACACAAGGGTTAATCAAACTCTGGTGCGGACTAAACAACACAGTGATGTCTTTATCTTCACTGTTTTATCCAAGACTGCATGAAGAAAACTAATAACTATAAGAATAAATAATTGTTAATATCTTCTATCTAACCGGTGACATGATGCCCACATTGTGTAGTCAGCTCAGGATTAGTCAGTAATGTTTAATTAGATGCTTTTAATTGTCTAAAAAATCTGATTTACAGTGATGATAAAAAGCTTTCTTCT
The DNA here is from genome assembly GCF_027409825.1 of Scomber japonicus. Taxonomy (NCBI): domain Eukaryota; kingdom Metazoa; phylum Chordata; class Actinopteri; order Scombriformes; family Scombridae; genus Scomber; species Scomber japonicus. The sequence continues at coordinate 6,302,897 of NC_070594.1, read as the reverse complement.
TCTTCTTCTTCTTCTTCTTCTTCTTCTTCTTCTTCTTCTCCTTCTCCTTCTTCTTCTTCTTCTTCTTCTTCTTCTTCTTCTTCCTCTTCTTCTTCCTCCTCCTCCTCCGTGACTGTGTTTCATGTCCTTGTCTGGATTGAATAAAGTCTTCCTTTTTTAACTCTTTCAACCTCCAAAAAAAAAAAAAAAAAAAAAAATCCAAAAGTTATATAAGCCGGAAGCCGTATCTCTGCCCTGACAGACACATCAAGCGTCTCCTTTTTCTCTCCTCTTGGCATCACTACAGTTAAAGACTCGCGGAGCTCGGAGCTTTTTTTTTTTTTTTTTGAGCGTCGGCCCGAGATCGGGAGACTTGAAAGACGAGGCTCTTTGAAAAATAGTCGCAGGAAGTCACCAACTCAATGAAGACATCCTGCTTGTACAGTCGCCGCGGCTTTGATTCAGGCCTGAAAAACCAGTGTGTGAAAATGTGTGTGTTGGACTTGTCTGTGTCTGTGTGTGTGTGTGTTGGACTTGTGTGTGTGTGTGTGTGTGTGTTGGACGTGTGCCTGGACGCTCCGGGTCAGCGTGGACGTGTCAGGGATCAAAGCCAGCAGCTCACAACCTCAGATTAAATAAAAAACCTTATCAAAACATGACATCACTCTCGAGTCCGTCCAAGAAACTGAATGAAAGTCAGACCTGTCCACGTTTCAAAAGGATCAGATTTTTTTTTTTTTCTTCTGTTATCCGTCGTCAGGGGCAAAGACAGACAACGGTTGGATCCGTCGTCAGGGGCAACGGCGAGGGTTGGATGATGACGTTGCCCCTGCTCAGGTTTGTTTAGTTTGCTTCACATCCACGACGTCTGTTAAACTCGTTAAACTCTTGATTTCTCTGACATCACCGCAGACGAGCTGGCAGCGAACTCCGCTTCCTCTCGTAACTCGTTTTAATTGACAGGAAGCTTTTTTTCTGAATAGTTTTTAACAACCAGACATCCTGAAGACGTATTGCTGCTGATGAGTTAATCGCCTTCGCTGTTGACACCTGTTTGGGACTTGTTTGTTTTTTCTGAACCGAGCGTCCGTCGTCTTCTTTTTTTTTCCCGTCTTCTCTGCGTCTCTGCAGGTGATTAAAAGCGATCGGATGTGTGAAGAGAAGTCGACCATTCGTCTTCATTTCAATAAAAAGTTGCTCATCTGGTTTAAATGATGACAAAGTTCTCCAGGCGTTTTTTTTTTGGGGCTCACAGTGTTTGGAGTATTATAGTCTGACTCAAACCAGCTGAGTACACACACAAAATTAGAGCTGGGAATTGAAGATTTTATTGATACTAATGTGCCAGTGTCGATTCTGCTTATCTGTCCGATTCTTTATCAGTTCTTTGTGTGGAAAAGAAAAGTTGAAAACAGATTTCCAGTGACTAGTAAGGTAAGATAAATGATCCGCAGCCAAAAGTTATCTTCATTAATTAATGAATTAAGCATCTTACAGTCTCCTGCCTGTATGAGAATAATAAAATATGTCACTGTTATTAATGTTAATGTCATATATCCATCATTGGAGAGCAGCTTCTCTTTACTTACATGTGATTTTATTGATATTAACCCTTAAACAGACAACATGCACCAGGAGATACAGACTCTTTAACCTTCCTGTTGTCCTCCCGGGTCCTTCCTCTGTCCTTCCTTCCTTCCTTCCTTCATCTGTCCTTCCTTCCTTCCTTCCTCAGATCTAAGTTCAGCTGTTAGGGTAAATGTTCCCTCCTTCTGTCCTTTCTTCCTTCCTTCATCTGTCCTTCCTTCCTTCCTTCCTTCCTTCCTTCCCTTCTTCCCTCCTTTCCTTCCTTCTTCCTCCTTTCCTTCCCTTCCTCCCTCCTTTCCTTCCTTCTTCCCTCCTTTCCTTCCTACCTTCCTTCCTTCCTCCCTCCTTCTTTTCCTTCCTTCTTCCTCCCTCCTTTCCTTCCTTCCTTCCTTCCTTCCTCCCTCCTTCCTTTCATTCCTTCTTCCTCCCTTGCTTCCCTTCCTTCCTCCTTTCCTTCCTTCCTTCCTTACTTGAGGTGCAAATGACATAACTAGTAAGGTCTGTTTAAGGGTTAATGCCATTTTCAATTCTGCATATCAGTCCGATTCTTTTATTATCACCTTTCTCACAACAAAAACTAAACATACAGTACATTAGCTTCATTAAAGTAGAATTTATGTTGTATTGGATTACATTACATTAAACAGGTGTTTCTAATAAAGTGCTGCTACTGTTTCTCACACTGAGCTGCCATCTTGTTTTCACTTCATTCATTAACATTAATGTTAATGTCATATATCCAGCATTGGAGAGCAGCTTCTCTTTACTTAACATGTGATTTTATTGATATTAATGCCATTTTCAATTCTGCATATCAGTCCGATTCTTTATGAGTACTTTATAGGAATAAAAAGTAGGCCTACGCAGGTTTTCAGTGACAACACAACTGTTTCATTATCTATCTTTGGGTGGCGGTGGTGAACTGGAGTGCTGGTGTTCCTCGTATTTTATCCACCGCATTAAAACACATGAGAAGCATTTATCAATATAATGAACTCCAGGACACCAACAGCACCTATTATAACCTCAGTAACAAGCATTAAGTAGAATTATCACCATTAAACATATATCAGCTTAATTTAAGTAGAATTTATGTTGTATTGGATTACATTACATTAAACAGGTGTTTCTAATAAAGTGCTGCTACTGTTTCTCACACTGAGCTGCCATCTTGTTTCACTTCATTCATTCAGTCTGACACCATCGTCATATCGAGCTTCTCACAAACCCAAAAACCAACTGAAACCCACAAAGACTGAGCAGACCACCGACTGACGACTGGCACTGATTTTTCACTCTTAGACAGTCAGGAAGGAGCAAAAAAAAACCCCCCAACTTACGGCTGAGTATTATCACACAGAGAAGAGAAAACACACTGAAATCACAACTCTGTAAGTAACCGCCGGATATCCTGCAAAAAAACTACTAGTTTGAGTGAGAAGAAGAAGAAATGGACGTAACATCCGTGACGTCACCCATTGGTTTGTGGACTGCTGCTCGGAAGCCAATAGTCTCGAATCTGGGCAGCGCCATCTTGAAAATTTCAGGTGCATGCTGGGAAAAATAAAAACACGGCTTCTACTTATATGAGCATGAGGCTGGGTCATGGGCGGAGCGGGGAGGTTGCTATGGTTGCGAGGGCTGGATATCGAGGACATTGGTCAATCAACCTGTCAATCAGGACGTAGCCACGCCCTAATGCATACCCTGCTTTATCGTCACATATAAAATCAGGGAGGCCAAAATGTCCCAAATGAACATCATACTGCATTGAAGAAGGCTTTAAACTAGCGATTGAGACCATAAACACATTTTGAAAACGTTTACTGAGGTTAGAAACCAAGTGAGAAGTTGGTGAATTCTCCATTGACTTGTATAGAGACGGTCGCCCCCTGGTGGCCTTTTGATAGAATGCAGCTCTAAGTTACTTCCACGTTGGCCTCATTTGAGAGGACTGGAGCTCCCCGCCAGGTTTAAAGTGCACAGTCATTACAACGTGACCTGAAAACTGAGTGTTAGCAGCGTTAGCATCTTCTTACCTTCACATTTGAGGCCTTGGCGGACGAGCCCCCACAGCATTTCCCCGCAGTCATCGCAGAAGGCCGGAGCCTTATAGGAGTGGACGTACAGCGTGTGAGGCCTGATCTGGAAGTCCTCGGCCGTGGCGAGAGCTGGAAACGAGAAAAAACAAAAGAGACGTTTTCAGTTGAATGTTGAATAAAACCTCACAGACTCTGCTCAGACACCAGAGTTCATTAGTTACTTCCTTTGTTGGTTTTTCCTTTCTTGTGGTTTTTACTGTGATCAGGAAGATTTCTTGTTTATAAAAGTCTCCAAATGTCCTTTTTGGAAATCCGCCTGGACCTTTTCATGAATGAAACCCTTGTAGGATTGTCTTCTTCAGATGTGAGGCAGGTTTTTATTTTCTCAGTCCTTCACAGACAAAGATGCAGACGGTTAATTAGAAGTTTTTATTTCAGCTGGGCAACATTTTTTCAGTTTTCTCTGACTTCAAAGACCTTTTCCTCTGTTTCTGACACTTCCATGTGAAACTTTTGGAGGTGTCCTGTCCTGAAAATATCGTCTTTATGCATATAGTCACTGCTGTTGACTAGCTGCTTTATGCATTTATTTTGTGTCATAACCCTCATCATGATCACATCTCTCCTGTTTTAACCTCTTTACATTCGCTCCAACTATGTTTTTGATCCTATTGATTACTTCTAAGGCTCTTCATGGCCTTTCTCACAGCTATATCTCTGACCTTTTTAGTGCCATATGTGCCAGTAGCTCTTTTATCTCTTCCACAGTCCTGGCTGAAAACTAAAAGGGAGAGAGTGTTTGCAGTCAGAGCTCCGAGAAGAAATCAGGTCGGCTGAATCACTGATCTCTCTTTTAAGTCTCTTCTTAAAAACAGACTTTTATCTCAAAGCCTTTTTAGCATTTTATTTGAGTTTTAATTTTCCTTGCATTGCTTTTATCTCCTTTTTTTAATAGTGGTTTATATATTCTTGCCTTGTTCCTACACTGAATTGGTTTCACTTGTTCTTTTTTATGATTTGTGTATGTAGTTAGTTAGTTTAGCAGCTTTATTGTCATTATATTGAGGGTCAGATAACAATATAACTAAATTTATATAGCACTCCCTGAGCCATAAAACATTTAGGACAGTGAAAAACTATTTGAGATATAAATAAAACATTGATAACAGCATGGCTATAAAGGCAATAAAGTCTAATATGCAATATAAAAAGGTGCAAACAGCAGCCATGTGTAAACACAGATTTTGGAAAGTGCTCTATATTTTTAATAACAGTGAAAATTAGTGATATCCTAATTAAGTTTTGTTGCCTTAGATCCATTTAAAAAGTGCGTTGTTCAGATGAGATCAGCTCCAGTCTGATTCAAGTTAAAAAAAAATGTCTGATTTAGTTCTTCCGGAGATAAGTTGAGGCTTTTTTGGGAGTAATTTGGAGCTAAATTGGCTTCAGACTGGAGAAGTGAAGGCTGCAGTTTGACCTGTTCAACCTTTACAGTAGTTCTGTCATTAATAAACTTCCGTATAATCAGATGCAGGTTCCTTCCTCTGGCTGTTGTGGTTTTTGCAGGTGCTTGTTTGTTTTCTCAGTAATAAAACTCAATGTGTGAAGCTTTAACAGAGGTTACAGGTTACAGCTTTACTGACTGACTCGCAGCTGCAGCGGAGCCCAAAAAGAAAAATAATGGCAGCAGACGTTTGTATTTAAAGCTTATTTCTCTTTATAGCAGCTCTCCAGTGCCAGCCATGTTTGATAGAGTTGTGTTATAATGTGCAGAATAAGTCAAACGAGCCGAGGTCTGCAGGGTTTTTGCAGCAGCAGCAGCAGCAGCAGGAGGAGGAACAGGAAGTGGTCTCGGGTTTGAGCTCGATGCGGTTCCTCTCCTGTGTCATTTAAAGCCGAGAGCTGCCTCTGCTCTGCGTCTGGCTGTTCAGCTGGTAAGGTGTCAGTTTTAAGAGTTTTTTTTTCTTCTACTTCTTAAAAGCTCAGCCTGTCGACGCGGCTCAGGAAATGACAATCCTATACACAATATTATGGTTGAAGCGTGCAGGGCGACACCGCGGCGGAGGAAACGCGATCTGGGCTGACCTCATCGCTCTTCCTCCGATTAACAAGAGAGTCAGACGCAGAGACAAAAACAAACAATAAAAATACAAATGCACTGCCAACCTGTAACTTTAGAGTCATAATGTGAATAATAATGGTGCTGCTAATAGTCATCATATTAAAATGTTACATCTATCTATGTTGCTGCATAGTTTGACCTCAATAAAACACAATGTGATTTATATATATGTTACTTTTTTTACTATTTAAGTACATGTGATTAATATTATTAGTGTTAAAACTCTACAGTTCTGGTTCACAGTGGTATTATTCTTACTTTTGCTCCTTAAAAGTCCCAGAAACATCAAACTGGCAGCTGCTAGAAGAGCAGATAAAGTTTTAAAGAGACTGAAACTAAACCAGAGGAGATAAAAATGTCTTCATTCTTTATTAGAGGAAGTAAAAGTAATGATACTACTGTGTAAAATACAGAAAAATGTACTATAAGTATCAAAAGTCTGCAGTAAGTATTAAAAGTACTGCAGTATTATGAGTGATGTAGTATGCAGTATTACAGTAAAAGTAGTGATATATTATTATATATGACATCATTAGATTAGAAGTTTATACTACTTTATATACAGTTAGCTAGTTTACACTACTTTATATACAGTTAGCTAGTTTATGCTACTTTATATACAGTTAGCTAGTTTATGCTACTTTATATACAGTTAGCTAGTTTATACTACTTTATATACAGTTAGCTAGTTTATACTACTTTATATACAGTTAGCTAGTTTATACTACTTTATATACAGTTAGCTAGTTTACACTACTTTATATACAGTTAGCTAGTTTATACTACTTTATATACAGTTAGCTAGTTTATACTACTTTATATACAGTTAGCTAGTTTACACTACTTTATATACAGTTAGCTAGTTTATACTACTTTATATACAGTTAGCTAGTTTATACTACTTTATATACAGTTAGCTAGTTTATACTACTTTATATACAGTTAGCTAGTTTACACTACTTTATATACAGTTAGCTAGTTTATACTACTTTATATACAGTTAGCTAGTTTATACTACTTTATATATAGTTAGCTAGTTTACACTACTTTATATACAGTTAGCTAGTTTATACTACTTTATATACAGTTAGCTAGTTTACACTACTTTATATACAGTTAGCTAGTTTATAATACTTTATATACAGTTAGCTAGTTTATACTACTTTATATACAGTTAGCTAGTTTATACTACTTTATATATAGTTAGCTAGTTTACACTACTTTATATACAGTTAGCTAGTTTATACTACTTTATATACAGTTAGCTAGTTTACACTACTTTATATACAGTTAGCTAGTTTATACTACTTTATATATAGTTAGCTAGTTTACACTACTTTATATACAGTTAGCTAGTTTATACTACTTTATATACAGTTAGCTAGTTTACACTACTTTATATACAGTTAGCTAGTTTATAATACTTTATATACAGTTAGCTAGTTTATACTACTTTATATACAGTTAGCTAGTTTATACTACTTTATATATAGTTAGCTAGTTTACACTACTTTATATACAGTTAGCTAGTTTATACTACTTTATATACAGTTAGCTAGTTTACACTACTTTATATACAGTTAGCTAGTTTATACTACTTTATATACAGTTAGCTAGTTTACACTACTTTATATACAGTTAGCTAGTTTACACTATTTTATATACTACAGTTAACTAGTTTAGTCCAGTGGTTCCCAACCTAGGGGTGGGGCCCCTCCAAAGGGTCAGCAGATAGATGTGAGGGGTCGGAGGTAATAATCATTAGTTTCTTACCGGAAAGCACCACCTCCACCAGGTCGCCCTCGTGGATCTCCTCTGGTGACGTCAGACGCTGCAGGATGTTGTCCGAGCTCAGGTCATGACGGAAGAGAAGGATCTTGTCGTACATCCCGAAAAATCCACATTCAGGGAACTGAGGAAGAAGAAGAGGAGGAAGAGGTTTCATATAGATTCAGAGAGAAGCTGCTGCTGCTTGTAAAAGGAAACTTTACCCAAACTTAACTCATCAAGGAAGTCCAAAAAACACCTTTAAATGAAACTTTGACCATGTTTAACTTCTGACATCATGACAGGAAATCACAGAAAGCTTTATGTAACATCAAAATGTTTCAGTGAATTTAAACTGCATCTCTCCAGAAGCCTTTGTCCTGAGTGTTACTTTACGGTGTCATGATAAATATGATAAATAAATATATTATTCACCCTTTCATTGTATTTGATTGTTTCATTGCTTTTGCCTTGTTATTCATGTTGAGTGGCTGCTGTAACACTTTAACCTCCTTTATGTTTAATTATGTACTCTACTCTTCCACCTGCCAGCCTCTGCTTTACATTTCTATGCTTTAACCCTCCTGTTGTGTTCGAGTCAAGGAAGGAAGGGAGGAAGAAGGAAGAAAAGGAGGGAGGGAGGGAGGAAGGAGGGAAGGAAGGGAGTAAAGGAAAGAAGGAAGGAAGGGAGTAAAGGAAAGAAGGCAGGAAGGAAGGAAGGAAGGAAGGAAGGAGAGAGAGAGGAAGGAACGACAGAAGGAAGAAAGGGGATGGAGGAAGGACGGAAGGAAGGGAGGTAAGGAAAAGAAAGAAGGAAGGGAGGAAGGAAGGACGGAGGAAAGAAGTAAGGAAGGAAGGAAGGTAGGAGGGAGGGAGGGAGGAAAGAAGGTAGGAGGGAGGGAGGAAGGAAGGAAAGAAGGACAGAGGAAAGAAGGAAGGACGGAGGAAAGAAGAAAGGGGGATGGAGGAAGGAAAGAAGGAAGGGAGTAAAGGAAAGAAGGAAGGAAGGAAGGAAGGGAGTAAAGGAAAGAAGGCAGGAAGGAAGGAAGGACGGAGGAAAGAAGTAAGGAAGGAAGGAAGGTAGGAGGGAGGGAGGGAGGAAAGAAGGTAGGAGGGAGGGAGGAAGGAAGGAAAGAAGGACAGAGGAAAGAAGGAAGGACGGAGGAAAGAAGAAAGGGGGATGGAGGAAGGAAAGAAGGAAGGGAGTAAAGGAAAGAAGGAAGGAAGGGAGTAAAGGAAAGAAGGCAGGAAGGAAGGAAGGACGGAGGAAAGAAGTAAGGAAGGAAGGAAGGTAGGAGGGAGGGAGGGAGGAAAGAAGGTAGGAGGGAGGGAGAAAGGAAGGAAAGAAGGACAGAGGAAAGAAGGAATGGATGAAGGAAGGACGGAGGAAAGAAGTAAGGAAGGAAAGAAGGAAAGGAGGAAAGAGAGAAGAAGGAAAGAAAGAGAGAAGGAGAGAGGAAGGACAGATGGAAGGAAAGAAGGAAGGAAGGAAGGAAGGAAGGAAGGAAGGAAGGAAGGAACAGTCAAAACAGACGGGGTCAATTTGACCCGAGAGGACGACAGGAATCTTAAACTAATAAAAACACATTTGAACCAATGAAAACAAATAAAAGCATGAAGACTTTAACTGACGTGTCTATTAAATGACGTCATACAGTATATCTGACATAGTTCGACACTAAAAGGCGGAGTAGGAGAACAAATTCGGCTCATATTCATATATCATAAAGTCTTGACGTCTTCGATTCGGTGCCGTCCTGACGTTAACCATTACGTGACCCATTTCATATGAAGCCCAGGTGATGAAGCAGCTTCACAGAAACGCCACACGGGGAAACTACCAAGCAGCCAGACGCTGAAATGTTGTGACTGTGGTTACTGAATCAGTTTCCACTTCAGTCTGGTTTTTAAAAAGTGTGTTTTAAAGAAGCAGCAGCCGCAGCCACAGCATCATCAGGTACTGTACTGTGTTACTTTTTCTTTTTCCAAAACAACACAGGAGGGTTTCCCAGAAGCTCCCGTACAAAGCTCCGTCACTGTTTATAAGAAACCTTCAATATCACGTAAAGCCTGCTTCTCTAGTTCCCCACCGACCAAACGGAGAAACCAGAAGATTAAGTCACTGATTTTTATTAAGAGATTTCATCCAAGAGTGAAAAAGAGTAAACTACGGCATCAAATAAGGGTCAAAAATGCTGTGCCAATCGCTCAGCTATGAAGACAAATTCGGTAGAGATTAATCAATGAATCAATGAATCAATTAGTTTCCAACTCTGAAAGGTAACTGCCAACTATTTTGATAATCAAACTCACTCAAAGTCACTGATTTTTATTACAAGATTTCATGCAAGAGTGAAAAAGAGTAAACTACGGCATCAAATAAGGGTCAATAAACATGCTGTGCCAATTGCTCGCACATGTCTTATTCAGCTGTGGAGACAAATTCAGTAGAGATTAATCAATTAATCAATTAGTTGCCAACTATTTTGATCATCAATGAATCATCGTGAGTCATTTTTTTAAAGCCAAAAATGTCCAAATTGTCTGATTCCAGCTTCTTAAATATGAATATGTTCTAGTTTCTTTACTCTTCTGAGACAGTAAACTGAATATCTTTTAATTTGTGGACTAAATGAGACATTTGAAGACGTCATGTTGAGCTTTTGGAAACACTCATTGATATTTCTCATGCATTTTCTGACTTTATAGATGAAACAACTTATCGATTAATCAAGAAGATGACGTCTCGTTTGCAGCCCCTTCAGGGTCACATATACAGCGTGGGAACTTTGAGCGCCGAGTTTCACAGGCTGTTTTTTTTTTTTTCTTCGAATCTGAAGGCAGGCGTACACAAACTGGTTTTCATTTCTAATTTGTGTAAAATCACCACTGATATGATTTGCTCACAGATTTCAATCACAGGTTTTCAGTTTCAAATGAATCTAGAAGAAAACGAATAATTTAAGTAGCATTTTTTGAGTCAAACACTAAAAACGAGGGCAGAAATACGTCAAATTCACTGCTTCGTATACTGTATTATGGTACATTGAAGCCTTGTGTGTTGTGATAAAGTGTGAGAGGAGGATTTGGGGGTTCGGCAGCCTCTGCAGCCTGCAGACGGGCGACAGGCGGCAGGCGGAGCAGCTTCCTGCCCCGAGCTGCTCTCTGTGTGTTAGCAGGATGTTAGCAGTGTGCAGGGAGCATGCAGCATGGATCCTGCAGCGAGAGCACTGACAGCAGGAAACCCAACCGACAGGTGACGAGGCACGAGCTGCAAGGATAGGGCTAGACGTACCCCACACACACACACAGTCTCTCACACACACACACACACACACACACACACAGTCTCTCACACACACAAACACACACACACACACACAAACACACACACAAACACACACACACACACACACAGGCACTGTAAGTCTGTCATGAATTATGTCTGAGGTCCTGTTACTGACACCCTGCAGCGAAGGTGGAAGTTTGGTTTTTACTGTGTAGGGACTTTTTTTTTTTTTTTTAAATAGGTGTGTAGGTGTGTGTATATATGTGTGTGTGTGTGTGTGTGTGTGTGTGTGTGTGTGTGTGTGTGTGTACTTGCTCTATCTCTGTTTTCGCTTTCATACAGACACACATAAAGAACCTGACTCTACCAAATGTTTTGTTTTATTGAATTTGTATTTGCTGACTCGCCTGAAACCAGAGATGTAACTTGATTTTTTAATTTTTTTATTCTTTTATTTAAAGATTTTTATTAAGCAGTAAACAGACAGGAAACATGGGAGAGAGAGGGGGGGGTGTGACATGCAGCAAAGGACCTCCGGCCAGGATTCGAACCGGGGTCGGCTGCGTACATGGCATGCGCTCTAACCACTCGACCACCTGCAAGCTCGTAACTTGATTTTTTTTGACTGATTTTATTTTATTGATTTAAACCTGAGACTAAAATTAATAATTAAAACTGACATATTATAGACCATCAGAGTAGACCTGTTGCTCTCATTAAAACAACTGTCTGCTGCACAGTTTTCAAACCTCACCTGAGATTTAGTTTGTTTATTGACGTCTTTGAGTCATTTCTAAATCTTCTACTTTATTATTAAACTCTTGGTTACACCTTTCACGATGACGTCACAGCTCCTTCCTTCCTTCCTTCCTTCCTTCCTTCTTTCCTTCTCTCTTTCTTTCCTTCCTCTCACTTTCCTCTCTTCCTTCCTCCCTCCCTCCTCCCTCCCTTTCTTCTTTCCTCTGTCCTTCTTTCCTCTTTTCCTTTTTCCCTCTCTCCCTCCCTCCTTCCTTCTTTCCTTCTTCCATCCTACCTTTCTTCCTTCCTTCCTTCTTTCCTCCATCCTTCCTTCCTCCTGTCCCTCCTTCCTTCCCCCCTCCTTTCCATCCTTCTTTCCTCCTCCTCCTTCCTCCTCTTAATTATTGCAACATCTCTCTTCTTGCTTTAGTTTTTTATTGTTTTATTTAGTCTGGCAATTTTTGAATCAGATTTGTTGATTGTTGTGTTATTTTTGAATTATTACTGATTAAAATAGTTAATTTTCCTCTTTTTTTTTAATGAGAAAATGAGAAAAAACCTCATCCTCCAATTAAATGTGGAGAAGAAAGAAGAATTAAACTAATAAACGACGATGTTTAAAAGACGTAATTAAAGAAAAACACATTGAGACAAACTACTCTGAGTCTGCAGACATGAAACCACAAGAGAGAGAAATCCTCCACGTGGACCGGATACACTTTTTACACTTTTTTTTTTTTTTTTTTGGGCGTCGTCCAATCACGTTGTAGCGTCGTCGGTCAGCTGCTGCGTTCTCCGAGGTGAACACTGAGCGCTCCGCTAATGGACGCAGTGTGTTTAATACACACTGATCCCCTTTTTATAGTTAATCCTCCATTAACCAGGCTTAACCCACACACACACACACACACACACACACACACACACACACACACACACACACACAGACATGCACACACACACACACAGAGACATGCACACACACACACAGAGAGAGAGACACACACACACACACACAGAGACATACAGTACATACACACACAGAGAGAAACACACACAGACACACAGAGATACACACACACACACACACACACACACACACAGGGACAGAGACACACATACAAACACACACACACAAACACAGACACACACAGGGACAGAGACACACACACACTCACACACACACACACACACACACACTCTTCTCCAAACTGAACCAGATTTTCATCGACTCCACCGTCTGATTCTTATCATCAAAAGGTCACAGAGCTCAAACCCTCCAGGGCCCGATGTCGTGACCTTTAACCCCCCCCCCCGAGCAGGAGTAGGAGACATCCCTCTTCTGTCGGTGCTGGGTCTTGTTTTCGTTTGAGCCGCGGGGGGGGAGGGGGGGGGGGCGGAGGGGCCATTATCAGAGACTAAGAGTTCATAGAGTAATAATAATAATCCTGATTCTGAAACGGGAGGAGAGCTGAGTCTACATCCGACTCTCACACACACACACACACACACACACACACACACACAGGCACAGACACACATACACACACACACACACTGCTTCATGAAGTTTATGATACAACAGGAGTTATAGTTTTACTTTAGGAGCCAAATTATTGAGTTTGACAACATTCAAGAGTCAACACGAGTCAAGGAAGGAAGGAAGGAAGGGAGGGAGGGAGGAAGGAAGGAGGAAAGGAAGGGGAAATAAGAAAGAAGGAAGGAAGGAAAGGAGGGAGGAAGGAAGGAGGAAAGGAAGAAGGGAAAAAAGTAAAGAGGGAGGAAAGTAAAGAGGGAAGGAGGGAGGGAGGAAAGAAGGAAGGGAGGAAGGAATAAGGAAGGAAAGGAGGGAGGAAGGAAGGAAGGGAGGAAAGGAAAGGAAAGAAGGAAGAAGGAAGGAGGGAGGAAGGGAGGAAGGAAGAAGGAAGGAAAGGAGGGAGGAAGAAAAGAAGGAAGGGAGGAAGGAATAAGGAAGGAAAGGAAGGAGGAAGGAAAGGAGGGAAGAAAAGGGGATGGAGTAAGTACAGACGTAAGGAAGGAAGGGAGGGAGGAAAGAAGGATTAGACGGGGTCAATTTGACCCGGGAGGACGACACAAAGGGTTAAACACTGAATCCCTCGTCTGTTCTCTTCTCTTATTGTTTTTTTTGGTTTCTCTCTTTGCTCACGAGTCGACCATCTTCACCTTTTCACCTCTTTGACTGTTTAAATTCTCTTTTTAAACTTAAATACATCTACTGTGACTTTCACTGCAAGCACAGTAAGAGCAGGAGGAACGTCCATTTCTCACCTTCGTCTTTCATGACTTCAACTAACTGATTTTATTCTCACTTCCTTCAATTACTGTCAATGTGTTGAATGTGTGTCCTAAATCATGCAACATGGCTCCTTTTTGTCACCTTTATTTAAAAAAATCTAAACTAATTTCTGTTCTTATAAAA
>NC_070594.1:6221433-6283933 GCF_027409825.1 Scomber japonicus | reverse complement strand
ACACTGTAGCTTCCATCATGTTTTAAAAAAAACAACAGGTTAATTTAAGATAAATAATGAACTAATTAAAAAGTGAATCTTAAAGTTAAAAGTTAAAGATTTCCCTTGACCTCGCAGTAAGATCATCTAAACAAGAGATTGACCTAATTTAGCTTTAAAAAATAATAAGTAGCATGAATAAGATCGAAGATTTTGGTAATAAGGAAGATATTTGTGAAGAAATCCTATTATTATTGCTGCCTTTTTAAATTTAAAAGCTTGTTTTATTGCAGCACTGATTACACTCATCATGCCCTACTTTTAAAAAAACAGACGTAATGTCCCTTTAAAGTCCCGCCGCAGCAGACGGGCCGAGGCGACATCTCCACATGATATCACCCACAACTCCGACTATTTGGATGCAAATGAGCGTCAGATATCCTGGTTAGATCCCAGCCGTCAGACGGAACAAAGTAAACATTAAATCCAAACTCATTTCCTGTTTCTGAGCCGATGACATCAGCGACGCGGACGGAAACTAACCCCACTTCCTGGTTCTTATCACAATAACAGGTACAGTGGAAGCAGGTGAAGGAGGGGAGCCGCTGTGGGTTTTTATATTATACTTTAAACAGCTGCTAACAGTTTATAAGGACTTTAAAAATGAGATAAATAAATATAGAGACTTTTAAACGTTGATTTTATATAAAGTAGTAAAAATAATAGTATCTCAGAGTTTGAAACCCAACAGTAGTCTGTAGAGTTGAGGAGGAAGAAGGAATCAGGTTGTTATCACTCGGCATTTGTTTAAGTACAGCTGTCATGTCTGCAGAGAGAAATCAGGTTAATGTCTTTATCATTTCATCCTTCCTGTCGTCCTCCCGGGTCAAACTGACCCCGTCTGTTTTAACTGTTCCTTCTTTCCTTCCTTCATTCCTTCTTTCCTTCCTTCCATCTGTCCTTCCTCTCTCCTTCTTTCCTTCTTCTCTCTCTCTCCTCCCTTCCTAGTGTCCTTCCTCCCCCCTACCTTCCTCTCTTTGTTCTTCTCTCTTTCCTCCCTTCCTTCTTTCCTTCCTCCATCCCCCTTTCTTGCTTCCTTCTTTCCTCCCTTCCTCCTACCTTCCTTCCTTACTTACTTCTTTCCGTCCGTCCTTCCTTCCATCCTCCATCCCCCTTTCTTCCTTCCTTCTGTCCTTCCTCCCCCCTACCTTCCTCTCTTTGTTCTTCTCCCTTTACTCCCTTCCTTCCCTCCTTCCTCCCCCTCCCTCCTTTCCTTCTCTCTGTTCCTCCCTTCCTTCTTTCCTTCCTCCATCCCCCTTTCTTCCTCCCTTCCTCCTACCTTCCTTCCTTACTTACTTCTTTCCGTCCTTCCTTCCATCCTCCACCCCCCTTTCTTCCTTCCTTCTGTCCTTCCTCCATCCCTCCCTCCCTCCTTTCCTTCTCTCTTTCCTCCCTTCCTTCTTTCCTTCCTCCATCCCCCTTTCTTCCTTCCTTCTTTCCTCCCTTCTTCCTACCTTCCTTCCTTACTTACTTCTTTCCGTCCGTCCTTCCTTCCATCCTCCATCCCCCTTTCTTCCTTCCTTCTGTCCTTCCTCTCTCCCTCCCTCCCTCCCTCCTTTCCTTCTCTCTTTCCTCCCTTCCTTCTTTCCTTCCTCCATCCCCCTTTCCTCCTACCTTCCTTCCTTACTTACTTCTTTCCTCCGTCCTTCCTTCCTTCCTTCCTTCCTTCCTCCATCCCCCTTTCTTCCTTCTGTCATTCCTTCCTCTCTCTGTCCTTCCTTCACTCCCTTCCTCCCTCCCTCCCTCCTTTCCTTCTTTCTTCCTCCCTTCCTTCCTTGACTCAAACACAACAGGAGGGTTAATTTAACCCTTTCAAACTAAAATGGATCAAATTTAACCCATTTTAAAAAATGTTTTGGCCGAGCCCGAGTAAAGAACGTGTGGTAAAAAGTTCAAATGAAGTTGGCTAAAAATAATTAGGTGGTAATTTCTACCTTTATTCTTTATAAACAGTCATTTTTGACCCAAGAGGACAAAAGTTGCATGAAAAATGTTTCTGACTTTTTATTTCTAGAGAAAAGTTTGGTATTTTCAGCCTACTGTACTTTATCACAGTTTTCTCTGTAGCCCCTAGTGGCCGTTAGAGGAACTGCACCTTGAAACTGCGTCATTCGCCTCAACAGTTTAAAATAGGAATGAAATCAGGTCAGGTTATAAAACTTTAAAAAAGAGGCTGTAACGGGATTAAAAGCTGTGAGTGACGTTCAGGATCATCAGAGTTCAGATGATAATTTTGATTTTAAGTTTTTAATGAAATGAGACGACAAATGGAGTCTGAAACGTTAAGCCGTGATTTAAAAAAGTTTGCGTAAGAGTCCGACAGATGTTAATGTTTCGTTAATTCATGTTACGTAAAAGATGATGATGATGATGGTGATGATGATGATTAACGACGGGATTAAAACCTCTTCACTTAACCTTAAATCACATTAAAACTACTTAATACTTCTACTTAATTCGAGGGAAGCTCTTCCGTCCTTTTAACTCATATTTTTATCATCGTCATTAATAAAACAGGTTCGTACATTCTCAACGGCTGAACTGCAATTTACAGGTTTTATGAACGTAACTTCCCTTTAGGTGAATATATATATAAACTTTTCAGCCTAATGACAAACTAATCAATACAAAAACATGTAATGAGAAAGCAGGAGAAAGAAAGAGGAACATGAACTATAAAACTTTATTACTGGAGTTTATTTAACCCTCCTGTTGTCCTCGAGTCAAGGAAAGGAAAGGAGGAAGGAAGGAGGGAGGGAGAGAAAAGGGAAAAGAGGAACGAAGGAACAAAGGAAAGAAGAAGGGAGGGAGGAAAGAAGGAAGGAAGGGAGAAGGAAGGAAGGAGGGAAGGAAGGCAAGGAGGGAGGAAGGAAGGGAGGAAGAAGGAAGGAAGGCAAGGAGGGAGGAAGGAAGGCAGGAAGGATGGAAGGATGGAAGGGGGGGAGGGAGGAAGGAAGGAAGGAAAGGAGGGAGGAAGGGAGAAAGGAAGGAAGGAAGGAAGGAAGGAAGGAAGGAAGACAAGGAGGGAGGAAGGAAGGAAGGAAGGGAGGAAGGACAGAAGGAAGGGAGGAAGGAAGGACAGAAGGAAGGAAGGAAAGAAGGAGGGAGGGAGGAAGGAAGGACAGAAGAAAGGAAAGAAAAAGAGAAGGAAGAAAGGGCCAGAACTTTCTTCTATTAAAGGACAAATTCACAGTTTTACAAGCGAGTCTTAAAGCAGCAGTCAGTCAGGTCTCCATATGAACATTAAATATGTTTGACTTCTTTTTTTAAAAAGGTGAAAACTAGATTTTCTAAAAAGAAAAAAAAAGAGTGGGAATAATAATCTAATTAATTAATATGCAAAATAAATAATAAATGTCCTTCAATTGACGTTGGAATTACAAGGCTTCATGTGACATTTGCAGCAGAGCATTTAAAATCTCTCTCTCTCTCTCTCTCTCTCTCTCTCTCTCTCTCTCTCTCTCTCTCTCTCTCTCTCTCTCTCTCTCTCTCTCTCTCTCTCTCTCTCTCTCTCTCTCTCTCTCTCTCTCTCTCTCTCTCTCTCTCTCTCTCTCTCTCTCTCTCTCTCTCTCTCTCCCTCTCTCTCTCTCTCTCTCCCTCTCTCTGTGTGTCTCTCTCTCTCTCTCTCTCTCTCTCTCCCCACCTGAACCACCACCTGTCCTTGGTAACCGTGGAAACCAGCACAGCTAATGGGAGAGAAAAGGGGAGCGGAGGCCGCGTGTGTCCCTCACATCGTTGCCCGTAGCAACAGATACAGATGCTGTGTTCAGGTTTTAAATGATGCCTTTTTTTACTTACAGATATTTTACCTTTTATTTCTTTATTTGGCCTTGATGTCTTCCAGTCTTCATCCTATGTGACTCTATAATTACCATTTTTTAGAGATGTGAGATTCAGGTTTTTTAAAATGATTATAAATGAAGAGAAATTTTAGTTCTTTTAGGTGTGTGACATTTTAATATCAGTATTAACCTCCTTCTCATATTTTAAGCTCCATAAATAAGCTGCACTTTAACTTTTAATGATATAAAAGCATTTTTGAAACACCAGAATAGTTATTTTCAGGACACTACCAACGCTTATATTTTTATTTTGTGATATTTCATCCTCTCCAACATAAAGGTTAACTAGTTTGCTCCTTTTTCTTTCATACATTCAGAAATGTTTTGTGTACTCTTTAAGCTGTATGAAGAAGCACAGATAACCATAGACTGTATATAAGAAGATAACTCAATCAGCTGCTCCTTCCATCCATCTACCCATCTACCTATCTATCTACGTACCTACCTACCTACCTACCCACCCATCTACCCATCTACATACCTACCTACCCATCTACCCATCTACCCATCTACCTACCTATCTACCCATCTACATACCTATCTACCCATCTACCTACCTACCCATCTACCTACCTATCTACCCATCTACCCATCTACCCATCTACCTACCTATCTACCCATCTACATACCTATCTACCTATCTACCTACCTACCTATCTACCCATCTACCCATCTACCCATCTACCCATCTACCTATCTACCTACCTACCTACCTACCCATCTACCAATCTACCCATCTACCTATCTACCTATCTACCCATCTATCTATCTACCCATCTACCCATCTCCCCATCTCCCCATCTACCAATCTACCAATCTACCTATCTACCCATCTACCCAAACCCATCTACCTATCTACCCATCTACCCAAACCCATCTACCTATCTACCCATCTACCCAAACCCATCTACCTATCTACCCATCTACCCAAACCCATCTACCTATCTACCCATCTACCCAAACCCATCTACCTATCTACCCATCTACCCAAACCCATCTACCTATCTACCCATCTACCCAAACCCATCTACCTATCTACCCATCTACCCAAACCCATCTACCTATCTACCCATCTACCCAAACCCATCTACCTATCTACCCATCTACCCAAACCCATCTACCTATCTACCCATCTACCCATCTACCCAGATTTTTTTAATGTATTCATATTTTAATTGTGCCTAATAATCTTAATTTTCACCAATATTCAACCGATAGTTTGTTCTTTTATTATCATTCATTTTAGGTTAACATGAGTTGCCCTTAAGTTGCCTTATTTAGCATTTATAAACAGTAGTACAGACATTTAATAAATGGGTTATTGCACATTATAATGTACTTATAAGCAGATATAAAGACATATTATCAGAAGTTCACATATGAAGACATATTTTATGTTGCTATATTAGTGTTTGCCTATATTGTAATTTATTATCTGCAGTTTCCAGGAGGAGTTATAGTTGTTATTATAGTTATACAATAAAGTGTTTTATAAGAAATGTATTAATGTATAAGTGCTAAATGGGCAGATATATATCAAATATATCTATTATAGAGCAGAAGAAGTCAAGAGGAGCTCAACACTGTCTCTACTTTTTTATTTATCTAGCAAAACTTTCCTTCGATAAACCAATCCAGCTGTTTTAAAACAAACTGTCCATTATTAAGAGATAAATAACGCACAAAGGACTCCTTTTTTTTTTAATAGCCTGACTCAGTTTGGCTCTGATTCGATGAGACAGTGATGATGTGTCGAAGCTGAGATGTTTTAGAGGCTCGTATTGTCTCATGCTGACAAACTGCCTTTTTTTCTGTGTTTCTGTCTCGCTCTCAGATTCCAGGTTCATGACATCACCGCTGGATGTTCGGACCGTCGGGACACTCGGCTCTGCTCCTCTTCACTGCTACTCTGCATAAAACATAAAACTGAAGCCTCTTTTTTTTTTTTTTTTTTACGAGCTGTTCAACAAACAGAACGAAGGACCAATAACACAGAAAATAGGCCAAGATGTTTTTACTGTGACTGATTTATATTTTCTGGAGGGAAAAAAGCAGCAAAACGTGACAAAAGTGAGAAATCATGAGTTTAATAATCATAAAATATTATAACAACTTATATTAATAACTGCACTGTAGTGTTCAAATCCATAAGAGAGGCGCGTTTGGGTGACCTGAAGGCAGCAAGCTTAAGCATTTTAATTTGATTACTTTACTTATTACATTATTATAATTCTATATATAAGTGTGTGTATATGGACACAGAAAAAGATATTGTGTGCATATATATGTGTGTGTGTGTGTGTGTGTATGAGCTCTATGACGTCTGTTTTATCTCAGCTATGTAAAGCACTTTGTGATGTATGTCTATGTAAAGCGCTCTATAGATAAATTGTACCTTTACATACTTTTAAAGTAAAATGTAAAAAGTGCCCAATTAAAGAAACCAGAATGCTGTTTTTGTGTGTTTATACAAAAATCTGGGAAACAAAATTACAAAAATAAAGTTTCTTTTTCATGAATAGATGCTAAACTGCAAAGGTGTGTGATCTAAACATGTATTTTTGAATTATACATCTTCATATCAACGAGTGTTTTAAGCTTGTACTGCACTTTTCCCCCATGTTTTCACAGTGTAGCTTCAAATAAATGAGAAAAACTGACTGACCATAGATCATATTTGAACATTGTCATTTTATTGCCTTTACTGTTAGCCGATATTTTATCTTGATGCCTCTGATATATGATCATGTTTAAGGTTGTTCTGGCTAATGTGTTACTAAACCCTTTAAATACATATTTACTCATCCAGCAGACTCAGAGCAGTAAATGTGTCGTCTGAAACCGAAACTAAGAGCTGAAAGAGGTTAAAGGAGCTCCGCAGAGCTGCAGAGTCGGTGCGGTAAACGTCTGCGGGTTCGTCAGAGTCGCTTTCAGTCGACGCCTATATCGAAAATATTGAGTTAAGAGTTTCATTACACAATCTGTGACAGGGCTGTGAGAGTGTGTGTGTGTGTGTACAGAGGGGGGTGGTCAGTGCGGCGACCTACAGGGGAGGGGAACTTCCCTACTTCCCTAACCAACCCCCCCTTCCTCCTACACACACACACACACACACACACACACACACACACACACACACACACACACACACACACACACACACACACACACACACACACACACACACAGGAGTGACATAACAGCCCGTAAATCAGACCTCAGGCTTCCATTCACCCACAGACGCAGCTCACAGCTCCGTGATGTCGACACAAAAGCAGGAAAAAGAAAATTCCTGTGCTGATGTCACTTCGTCGAGCGACCTGGAATCATTCCGTTCCATCGTGTCCTCCGACTTACAAAACGTTACGTTACATATACGTTAAGAACAGCACGTAACTGTGATGTAAGCTGAGTCAAAGGCAAACACACATGTTAACAAGATGAGTCTGCAGCCATGCTAGCAGCTCTGCACAGGTAGC
This sequence comes from Scomber japonicus, assembly GCF_027409825.1. Taxonomy (NCBI): domain Eukaryota; kingdom Metazoa; phylum Chordata; class Actinopteri; order Scombriformes; family Scombridae; genus Scomber; species Scomber japonicus. The sequence goes on along the minus strand of NC_070594.1, from coordinate 6,276,573 downwards.
ATGTGTTTAGCTTTAGGCGCTGCTGTATGTAGGTATGCCACCATGTTCTCAAGCATGTAGTTGGTTTGTTCTGGTCCAAATCAGTAGATGAGTTCAGTTTCTTTACAAGATCCAAGTAAACCAAAATGTATCACCAACAGCCAGGTGAGTGTGATCTCTCTTCTCATTGGTCAGATGTGTTAGGGTCATGAAGAAGAAGGTCCTGAACATCGTCCATGAGCTAAATACAACATACTACATTGCACTAGTTCATGTTGGACCTCAATTCACTCTCCAGCTAGCAGCCAGCGACTCTTAAACTCACTCAACTCAATTCAACTCACTCATCCACATCCCAGCATGCAAAGCTCACCTGGCTACAGCAGTCATTCCTGATAGTTGGGTCGGATCAAGGTCGGATCACAATCCCACCAAAAACTAGACCAAGCCCACCTTCTCTACAGGGCCACCTTACAGTTGTTCTTATCCAGGTATGATTTCTGTGTTCAGATCTGCCCAAACGAATCATACCAAAGAAGAAAACCAACCAGAGTCTGATTCAATCGGACTGAAAGCATGCTAAACTCAAAGTGGTAAACTATTGAGTTTATCTCACTCCAAACCACAGTGATCAACCTCATGGTGGCACTAAAGATAAAGTCTGAGGGTTAGGGTGATCTTCTGAGCAACATGAATGTCTGTACAAAGTTGGTTGCTGTTAGTTAGAGCCAAACCATCAGCTTACAAGAGAGGTAATACTGTTGTGTTGTCACTAGAAACGCAATGTGACCAATTTATGGAGTAGGTCCAGATCACACCAGCATTAAAAATGGCGAAATTCCACTTCAAAATAAGTTCATTCCAACAGAACTGCCATTTTATTTACAGATGCTTTACACAAGTTGGCGAATATCCTCTGTAATAGGCTCAGGTGGTATCACGGTATGATTTTTAATACAAAAATACAGACACTCCTCTTTCTATTAAGGTATTGAGGGGATGTATTGTAGTGTCCAGCAGACACACCACTAGAGGTCAGTCTCTTCTGGTGGAAAAGGCAGCTGAACTGACAAAAGATGGCGATACAAGGACAACGTTATAATGCCTTTTCCCCTATTTGGGAGTATTCTGGGTTTAGTGGCATACATATAATTTAATTTATAGATGAATTATTCCAACTACTATCATCTCAGTCCAGCCCACTGATGTGTCCGTATCCACCATGGCAACAAATGTCATGGAGTACTCCGGCAACAATCTATGGAAGAGGAAGAGGGGCTTTTATTTCTATAGGCCACAAATATTTAAACCCAGCAAGACTTTGTAGGCAAGACAATGTAATACATGCTACAATGACTTTAAGCACCAGCATCTCAGCTTAGATATTGTTTTTTTTTTGGTTGGTTTAGGGTTTTTTACACTAATACCATACATCATATTTGCTGGTGAAATGTCAGGAAGATATCACACAAGCCTACTAGGTAAATAAAAAGTTACCACAGGACATTAGCTCATTTCCCCTTTCAGTGTTCTTAGTTGCAGTTCCTCCAACAGCCACTAAATGCTGCTCCAAAATACACTGACTGTATTGAAGTGAATGACAACAATTTCTCAAAAAAATCCCAAATTTTGGCCACTAATGTTACTTTTAAAGTGGTTTTAGTGGGAATTTGAAAATTAACAGGGGTTTACAGAATTAAGAGACTCTCTCAGCCTTCTTAACCCAAAATACAACATATTACACACCAAGTTGTAACAGTTTACACACAGTGAGAAGAGTCAACAACAGTCAAAACCAAAGTGACCCTCTCCACCCCACCCTACTCCACCCCACCCCTCTGACTGCTTCTCCAACACAACACACAGCTGTGAAACAGGAAGTGAAGAGCGCTGACACAGCAACGCCAACCAGGAAGAGACATTCTCAGTGAAAAGTCTTTTCCTTCTCCGAGCTTGTAAACAGGGAGAGACAAGATACAAGAGACAACTAGTGAAAGTATAGAGACAGTGATGATGGGGATCAGATTGTCCAACAATTTGGTGAGATGACCCCATGAACTTTGACCCACCCTCAGGACAAAATTCACATTTTTTGTAAGACAACAGTTTGAATGACCTGTTTGTTCTTTAAACTGTCCAGAACACTTATATTGTGGAGTATATGGGGTTGTAAAAGGTTCATGAAATTAGGAATAAAGAAAGTCCGACCACTTTAATGGCAAAAATTCCCCAAAACCCCAAAATATTTCTGTTATTTTATACCCAGAATAGTGCAGCAGAGACATGTGCTGATACTATACATTCACATTACATGCTAAAATGGCCCAAATCTGATTTTATTTGCCTTTAACTGATTCAGATCTCCACCAAATTAGTTCTTTTTTTCCTATCAAATCTGTGTCACACATATGTGGATCTGATTCATATCTGATCTCTGGATGTTCAATCACTGTCAGATCAAACTTAATGTGTTTTTTTGATGTCATTATTATTCATTGTTATATTATCATATTCTGCAGACACACCAGGAACAGTGCCGGGCCATGATGCCAATTTGACACAGTGGCCAAACTGTGTAATTACAACTTCCATCATTGACGCACACTGGCCCGAAAAGCGTTTTCTCCCCCACACACAATCATTGGAAAAGGAGCAGCTGTAAATCAAAATGACTCTTTTTTATTATCAGAATTTTATCCGTTTGGTCCCGATAACATTTGGAAAGTCTAGAGGAGCCAAGAGGAAGCCGGCTTGGCCAGCAGGAGTCTCGGACGTGCTAGAGGAAGACTCCAGTGAGCATGCTCCATTGGCCGAAAAAAACAAGAAAGTGTGAAGAAGCCTGCAGCAAAATGGTGGAACCATGTTTGTTTTTTGGCTTCCTGCACCACTGAGCAGGAAAAAAAAGGCACCATCTCTGAACACTTCAATACGTCCATAACATGCAGATATCGCCTGCCAACGTTATTAAGTGTCAACTTCTCTTGGCCATGTTTATTATTTTAATGATTAATGTTTGAAAAGTTGGGACCTAAACAGTTTTCACACATGCATACCAAGAATATGAATGATCTGACTAAAAACATTTTTTTTTTTTTTTTAAGATTTTGTTGGCATAGGCGCCTTTATTTATCAGTAGACCGATAGGAAACATGGGAGAGAGAGGGGTGGTGACATGCAGCAAAGGACCTCCGATCAGGATTCGAACCCGGGGTCGGCTGCGTATATGACCTGCGCACCAACATTTTTTAAAGACATCAGAATTTGCACATTAAGGCATGTGATGAAATGTGAATAGCCATAGATAAATCACTTAATCTGCTGTTATTAACAAAGCTTTCAGACAACTAGCAGTTATCGCTCCATCAGCGGGGAGCACCACCACTGCTGCAGCCACTGGTTACCTCCAATCCAACCGACAGCTTCTACCATCAGCTCCAGACTGCTGCTATCGATCAGTGTTTCAATGCCAGGAAGAAAGAAAAGCGTTTACAGGTTGGGTAAAGTACAAAAAAAAGCCCAAACAGGTGTTGGTGCAGGTGAACAGCTTCACTGCAGGTCAGACACCAAGCTGAGAGTCCGATAAACTAATAAATCCAATAATCAACCAGCTGATCAAAAGTTAGATATGAAACAGTAGTGGGGGTTCATTGCAGAGCGTCGTTATGCTGGTTAGCTGCAGTGTGTGTGTGTGTGTGTGTGTGTGTGTATGTGTGTGTGTGTGTGTGTGTGTGTGTGTGTATTCAGTGCAGTAAACACAGGTGGTTCAGCGCGAGCAGTGAAACCAGTAGATTGTGGGAGATAAAGTCGAGCTGACAGCGGATGCCTGTACCACGAGGTGCGAGAATCGACTCTGACACAAAGGGGAAGTCACTGAGTTCACCAACACTAATGAACGGGCAACATCAGACATGTGACCACATTTCATACTTCGTACTTCAAGAAAAATAAGAAATGCTTGTAGTATGTAGTTTGTAGTATGTATGATTATTTTCATTATCGATTAATTGGTGAGCTGTTTGGTCGAAGATTTGCTGCATCATGATGACAGTTAATCAAATATATTAACATTTGCAATCAGGAAATTGAAGACTGTGTCACTATTTTTTAACATTTTGTAGATTCAACGATTAATCAACTAATCAGGAAAATAACTGGCATGCTAATCAGTAATGAAAATAATAGTTTCCTTGGTATTTATTTTGAAAAAGCCACCTTTTTTTTCCTGTGGTGGTTTCGACCAATGGAAACCAGCTTAAAGTCTCACCGGACCTTTGAACTTTGACAAATACTTTGGGTAAAAAATTGGAAAACTTGACTGTGACATGAAAAAGTCGTGACATGGACAACTACGCCACCAGAATCACAGATCAGAAGCCCCTTACCTTCTGATCCACGATGGAGCAGACGAGCTCTCGGACGGCGGACAGCGAGAGGTCACCGGGGTCGAGCGTGACCGTCTCCCTGGTGAGTCCGATCTGGAGCAGGAAGGAGACGCCGTGGATGGAGCACCGTGAGCTGGTTGGGCTTGGTGCCGTCTGGCTGCCGTTGGACAGCTGGCTGCAGATGGTGGCGGGTGGGCTGGGCGACGGCGTGGGTGGGACAGCATGGTGAGGGAGGACGGGGAGAGCTCGTGGCGAGGCCGGCGGCGGCGGGGGGCTGTTATCGGCCGACATTGGCTGCTATCTGTGACGTCGTCCTGGAAGTAAAAAGGCGTCGTGGGGAAACAACATCCAAAGAGAGCGTCCGACTGCTCAGGTTTGTTCGTCAGCCGAGCGTTTTCTGTCCCTTCTTTTGTCTCAATTCACATTTCTCACTGTTAAAATCCTGCAAGGAAGGTTTCCTCTCACTGCCGGGCATCTCTGAGGTAGAAATAAAACAAAAAATCTGGATCCTGGAAAGTTCAGCTTTACAGAGTTTTATCACGGTTCGATCCTCAGACCTCCTGCTGGCTCAGACTGTGGACTGGGTTGTAAGTGGTGATGATGAAAGTTGGAAAGATCTGTAGCTTCTCTTTGCTGGTTTCACTGGCAGCATCTGTGGAGAATTAACCAGGTTTTAGTTCAATTTAGTCTAGCTTAGTTAATTTTGGTCATTAAACTCAAATACACATGTATAAACAAAGTCAATAATCATGTAGCCTATCCTTGTTTTCGTCGTCTCCCTTTGAATATATACACATATTTCCTTATAAATGCATGGTTATATATCCCCTAAAGTACCACGGTTCTTATAAATAACATACAATAATATTTAAGCCTTAATTTTGTATTAAGAGCAGGTAAACTGATGTGTAGTCCCTTGTAAGTTTCACTAGAAAGATTGAAATCCTTAAAATTTTGTGGCAACACATTTTGAAGCAGATGGTGTCACTTTCCTTTTTATATCCCTGGATTGGAATAACTTTAAAAAATGTGTATCATATATTATACTGATGCTATGTGGGAAGTTAGTTATAATTACAGTGATTTTAATCATTGCAGCCACAACCCCACAGCGGAGGTGGGGCCTAAAGCAAAGCAGATGTGCAGGACAACTTTAACATCGTATTGAAAGGACTTTAAATGGAGGTGAGAATTAGTCAGACCGATAAATTATCACTAATATCACCTATATTAGCATCTGTGTGAATGTTAGCAGCTAATAGTCTTTTGCTAGTTTATTTATATACGTTTACAAGCTTGGCAAAGTGTTAAAATGACGTATGTTTTAGTAGTTTTGTATACTAAAAGTTAACTGTCGAATTAAGGTTAAGCAAAATATCGACATTATAATGATATTGTGAAAAAAGAGAGTAGATATCGTCTTAGATTTTGAATGTCGTAAAATCGTGGTGTGTCGTAAATGTATCGTAGCGAGTCCTGTGAGATAACAGGGACTACTTAATGCTGCGCTGGGATTAAGACTCAGGTGTGTAGTTAGGCAGAAACGTGTGTATATATGTTATCAGGGCAGTGCAAAGAAACTAAATAAAGTGTGTGTCCGTCCCAACATGGCTGCTATTAAAGTTTAAAAACCTAAAAGACTTGCACGGACTGGTTGGTCATTAAATATAACGATAAGCGTCTTTTCCTGGTTTTATTTAAAGGCTGTATTAAAGTGAAGTGGTGTAATTTTCTGAATGTAACAGACTGTTCCAGGCTCAGCTGTTTTGTTATTTGTGTTTTCCCATTTAGTCATTATATCCGCATTACTGACGATCATTTATCCAAAATCTCATTATGTAGCTTAAATACGTTATGAAAGCTCAAATCGTCATCGCTACAATATCGATATCGGGGTATTTGGTCAGAAATGTCATGATTTTGTCCAATTAACAATAAAGTTCACTTTTAATTAGGAAATAAAGCTATTTTGTCATTAATAGGCCTACTCTTCATTCTTATTTAATGTATTCTTATTTTTCATATTGCAGCAGAACATTTCCCTTAACTCTTCATCATCCTTCTACAAACCTGCAGCCGATCAAACCATTGCTCCACATCAGTTCCTCCAAACTCAACTACCCACACAATATATGACTTTAACATTTTTCCAAGTATCTCATTAGTAGTCTCATTTTGAAACTAACTCCCAGATTTACTCAAGCAGAAAATCATCTGATCCTCGTCTTTCCACACATCTGACGACCAGACGTTTCAGTGTTCAGATACAAGAGTCCAAATCATGCACTCACCACTCAACACTCAACCTCACCATTTTAACCTTATTATCCCATTTTATTTGACATTAAAGCCTATTAGAGCATATTTAAAACACTTACTTCCATTTGATCAATAAGCGTACTGTGTTTTTTTCCCTCTCACTGCACATTGATTTTGTTTTTTGTTGTTTTTGTGTATTTGATTGATTGATTTTAACTTGTAAAGTCAGAAAATCTGTTTTTTTGGAGGCTAATTTGAATGAATCCTTTAAGTATCTGGTTCAAACAAGCAGTAAAGACATCATGGTATGTACTATAGAGACAAATGTACCACATGGCAACATTATTTCTAAAGGTAAAACTTCTCACACTCAACTCAGCTCAGCCTGCACTGTATTTAAAAAGCGTCACAGTACTTTATAAAAACATTAATAAGAAGAAGAATAAAGCAAAAGCGTTAAACAGGTTAATATTAAAATACATCATATGGCCACAGTGAAGTCTTAAACTGTTCAGTAACACACATTATAAAAGTGAACACTGACTTTAGACCCTTAAAGACCTTAAATAATGTGAACAGATTTACGGTAAAATCAGATTACATATATATTACATGCAACAAACTACTAACAATTTTTTAAAAAGCACATTAATCAATATTTGCCCACGTCTGTGTTTTCGCTCATTATAAATTATGAATAAAATAAGTAAGCTGCATGAAGTCTGAATGTAAAGCAACAGGATGTGCCTGGTTACACAGATGCAGAGAAAAGTTTAAAGGCAGCAGCACCTCTCAGAGCAGGGCGGGTTTTCCACTTCCATCCAGCGGCAGCTCGGAGCGCTCAGCGGCCGAATATGAGCGACCCCAGCCCCGGTTCGTCCGCTCGGTCCTCCGGGCCCTGGAGCCACAGCTGGAGCGGTGCAGCAGATGAGTACTGTCACACTTTTTCCTCTGCAAACTTCCCCCCGCTGAGCAGCACTCACACCGAGCGGCTCCAGCTTCATGCGGATCTGATTAACACAGCCACAAACACACAAACCACACTCACAATGCAGATAGTAGCGCGAGGAGGAGGGCTCACTCTGATGGGATTTCTAGGGACCAAGCTGCAAAACAAAGATACTCTGAAAATCTAAAACAACTATTCACAAAGTACCAAAACAGCAATATAAAAATACTCCACTAAAAATCCTACTAGAGTAAAAGTGCTGCAGTATTATGAGTGATGTAGTATGCAGTATTACAGTAAAAGTAGTGATATATTATTATATATGACGTCATTAGATTATTAATAGTGAAGCATCAGTGTTGCTGGAGGTGGAGCTAGTTTACTATACTTTATATACAGTTAGCTAGTTTATACTACTTTATATACAGTTAGCTAGTTTATACTACTTTATATACAGTTAGCTAGTTTACACTACTGTATATACAGTTAGCTAGTTTACACTACTTTATATACAGTTAGCTAGTTTATACTACTTTATATACAGTTAGCTAGTTTAGTCCAGTGGTTCCCAACCTAGGGGTCGGGCCCCTCCAAAGGGTCAGCAGATAAATGCTGGTGAGATGATTAATGGGAAAGAAGAAAAAACAAAGTTCTGATTCACAAATGTGTTTTCAGTTTTTGGACTTTTTCTCTAATCTTAGATTTTTGCTGAAATATTGGATCATTTGAACATTTATTGAAATGAAACCATGTGAGAAGTTTAGAGGGAAAATCACTATTTGATGGGGCTGTTAACAACTCATAGACATCTGAAATGTGAGCCGACTACACACTGCTTTTTGGTTTCATCTTTAACAATGTGTTGTATTTTAAAAGCTTGTTATATTATCTATTGTGTCAAATCATCATCTGAAAAGTAACTAAAGCTGTTAAATAAATGACATATTCTTCTCTGGGGAGAGGGTTAACAAACAGGCCAACATGGTTCAGGAGGAGCTTTTCCTTTCAATTGTTACATCAAATTATTGACTTTTTATTTGGCAACAGAGTGAAACATCTGTTATATGTTAGACAATCTTTGTCCGGTCCGTCCATTGAGTTTCATCAGGTGACTCTTTGGCGCCATCTTCTGGTCGAAAACACTCCTGAAACCCAGAGTGCATTTCATCAGGCATGGAGTTATTAACTTTTTAACAAATAATGTAGACTAATAATGTTCCTGTAAAATAACAGAGGTGGAAAAATATTAGAGCGTTACTTAAATAAAAGCATCAATACCACAATGTAGAAACACTCCATTAGAAGTAAATGTCCTGCATGTAGGAGTATTATCAGCTTCATTTATTGTCATTTAAGATAAGATATTCCTTTTAGTCCCACAATGGGGAAATGTGCATTATTACAGCAGCAAGTGGACAACAAAATAGAATATAAGAGCAGCAATAAGAAGAAGAATAAAGAACAATAAATAATAAGTACAAAAACGGGCCGCAAGGAAGTTTTGTGAACGACTTATTTAATCTTTAAACAACAGAGAGTAATTTATAAGCTTATTATTATATTGTTTTATGTACAATATTCATCTGAAAGTAACTAAAGCTGTCAAATAAACACAGTAGAGTGGAAGAACAAAGAGCATAAAATGAAAATATTGCAAAATTGTGGCGTAATGAAAATAACACAAACGCCCTCACAGAGTTACTCAATTAAATCAATGAATAAACATGATTTCTACCATTTAAACAGAGACGTTCTCTCTGTCTTTGTTCTTTTTTGGAACTCTTTTTATTGATTTTGTTGTTAGGAACATATACCATTACATAATTGATCATTGATCAGTTACACAAATACATCTACAATAAGAAAAAGGCAAAGAAACAAGCCAACAAAACACATAGCTAACAAAATTACATGAAACATTAAATTAAATGGGGAAAAAACACATAAATCTTAAAATAAAAGGTCACATTCCCCCTTAAAATATGTTTTCTACAATAGAAATGTGAGTTATTATTGTTTAAAGAGTAAAGTAAGTCATTTTCCTGAGTTTCTCTTGTGAGTGTTAATATGTATATTGTTCAGGCGCCTTTTATCTGCATCTATTGTCCACAGCAGCGTTGGATTTGGCTCAGGGTAAATACTGAGGGTCTGTTACCGAGGTACAACCCGCCTGCAACAGGAATCCTGAGGCGGAGAGATTGGCCGCTCGTGTTTTTAAAAGACCGGGATGAAATGAAAACACCTCACAATGCAAGCTGAAAGGTCAAAGGTCACATTAGAAGGGAGAGGAGAAAGTTAATAGAGAGGATTTAGACTGCGAATAATGTTAGAACAACTGTAGAAACAATGAAGCCACTGTTGAGTTTTCTTATCTGTGGCGAACAGTGATTTATTGTTTCGGCTTCCTCATCAGTGCTCCCAGTGAGTCTTCCTGGAGATAACTTTAAATTGATTTTTATTGTGACTGCAGGTGGAGGACTATATAAATGTCTCTTTCTGTAGGTCTCCACCCATGACTGGATCTACCATACCACCCTTGAAACGAAAGTGGGTCCTCAATGAAGGTTTGACTGTTTCGGCTTCCTCATCAGTGCTCCCAGTGAGTCTTCCTGGAGATAACTTTAAATTGATTTTTATTGTGACTGCAGGTGGAGGAATATATGAATGTCTCTTTCTGTAGGTCTCCACCCATGACTGGATCTACCATACCACCCTTGAAACGAAAGCGGGTCCTCAATGAAGGTTTAACTGGGTTTAATCTGGTGATTCGACAGCTACGAGAGATGATTGGTTAGCAGAAAATGGACAGAACCAACAAAAGGAAAAAGAAGAGAAAGAATTGACTGTTATAATAATGAAAAATCCTGCAAATCAGTGTCAAAAAGGCTTAAAATGAAGAACATACATTAATCACAGCATGACTGTCAGTGCCCAGCGGCTTCTGGGAGTGGCGCTAATCTTACCATGTCTCCACCTGCTGCCGTTTTGCCTGGTTTTAGTTTTAGTGTGTGACATATTTTTAACAGTCCTGTGAAACAAACTGGTATCCGAGCTTTGTTTAACCTTGTTTTATAATAATAATGATAATAATAACTTTATTTCTATAGCACCTTTTAAAAAGCGAGTTTACTTTGCGAGTGCTTTTACAGGCAGCAGTAACAAGGCCAACATTAACAAGATGAAAGAAGAGGACAATGAATTACAGTCTGGAAGTGATGAAAATATAATAATAAAAATGTTTTCAGTTCCTTGTATTTCTTTAATTCAGTGGAGCAGAGTTGCAGTCACCCTGGATGAGGCCCCTTCACTGCTGACTGTGGTTAAATGCAAAGGGAGGCATCAGTGTTTCACCTGTTGGCCCCACCTCTCTGTTTTTAACTGTTCGTCGCCTCTGTCTCACAAACACACAACAATACTCCTTTGTAGCTGGTTACCATGAAGTAATAGATGTCTATCATGTACCTTTGTTCAATGTGACTCCAGGACCATTTAATGTGATAATAAATAGAAACAGGTTTGAGGTTTCTGGCACAACTTCACCTACTTCTAAGGTGAATGGAGAAGTAAAAAAAACTGTCTGAAGAAAGTCAAAGCTAGTAGAGGATAACTTTATTAACAGACCAGCAGTGTGTTTCGGCTTTCAGACTTCATCAGGGTCATTATAAAACACATTACAAGCAGTATTTAAATAGGGGTAAAAACAAATATACACAACATAACCAATAATGTGCATCCAGATATCTATCAGCCAATGGGTAATCCACCAAGGTAGATTGGGATACATGGTCATTTGACTTCAGGTCAATCATTGTCCCAGACAGGTATGAGGCGAGGAGAGTATCCACGAACCAGAAACATACAGTCTAAAATCTAAACTGTGTCCCTAATGTGTTTTATGATGACCCTGATGAGGGCCACAAGCCAAAATGTGTTGGTCTGTTAATATAATAATAAATAGAAATGTCAGAGCTGTAACTCTTATTTTCTATTCGAAGAAAAGTCTAAATATGAAAGTCTGGTCTTGCTTACAGTTTTGCTGTAACATGCTCAGTGCATAGTATTGCTGTCTGTCTGGCTCGTAGATTTGATCCCACCTGCAGGCAATGTTAATCTTGGTAGGATTTCAATGTTATTCAGCTTCCAGCAACTCAGCACGAATGGTTCCAGTTTTCAGCTCAATCACACACAGCTTCTTCCAAAAGTGCATTTTCTAGTTTTATTGTTGTGGTTCAGTGGACAAGTCCAATTTTCACTCTTCTCTCTCTCTCTCTCGACTCTGCTTTCTCCATGTATCCCTGAGAGAAATATATAGTACTCCAGCAGTCAAATATTTATTGCTAACTGCTGTTTGGACAGGTAGTTGCACACTCAGGCTGGAAAAAGTGATGGGAGCGCTGAAACTGAACCAAAGCATTACAGTATGTTTCAATTATGAGCGACACCTTTCATATTTCACAATCATCTGACCCATGGTTGATGTGGGAGAGTACTTATTTCCTGTCCTGTAGCAAAATTATCAGTACAACAATGTAAAAATAAGTAAGTAAGAAGTAAATGTTCTGCATTTATAATCCTACTTAACCCTCCTGTTGTCCTCAGTTAAATTTTGACCCCGGAGGACAACAGGCGTTAACTGAAAAATTAGGTATACTTTTATTATTATCACACTCACACTCATCCTGGACAGCAGCCGAAGCTCCATATCAACACTTATCTAACAGCCTGCCCTGACCTGGGCTCAAACTACCACATCCTGATGATGTCTCCAAACATTCAAATATAGTCGACACTAACAAAGCTACACAAAGATATCTTGCACAGTATGTCCATAAGCATAACCATCAAGAAAAACACAGCTCATTATATATATGCCTTACAAAAACACAGCATTAATGAATGGATGTGGCACCTATATCACACAATCATTTTTTCCGACATATGAGGTACAAGTATATTGCCATAAATTTAAATCCCACTAATTCCACTTCATACCAAAGAGAAGCTGTACTCACTCATTAGAAGCTCAGCAAAGTCATTTACGAAGCTGCTCAGATCCAAAGTCCTCTCTGCTGTTCTCAATAGAGAGTAGCTATAGTATAGCCAGTCCACTGAGTCCGGAGAAGCGGGACGCGGCGGTCAATGCCGCTTCATTTACGGAGCTAGCTAGCAAGCTACCGCTAGCCTCCGGCTGCATGCTGGCCTTTGCCTGGGTTGCCTGGGTTTGAGAAAAAAACGTGTCTAATTTGGTCATTTTAGCTTTACCCTCATCCTGCTTCTTTCTTTCCTTCCTCTTTTGCGCGCTGCTGTTTTGTTTGAGCTTGCTAAACATGATACTTTTATCTTTTCTTGTCAACTTTCATACACCTGCTTTTTTTCCTACTGAAAGGAGAAACAACTACGTCACGTCATCGCGACTCATCATGACTGACAGCTATCAAGGTGATTGGACATTATTTTCCTCCTCCCATACCAGCCACTCAGCTAGCCTACCTTACTGACCCACCCCGAGCTATTTCATTCACAAAAACAATACAGCTGCTTTTTTTTTTTCTTCCTTCATGAGGCCCTGACAGCGTCTGGGCCCCGGTGCAGCTGCAGCGGTTGCACCGTCGATATTTATGCCACTGTTCCTTGGTGGAGCTGCTAGACACGTATAGACATCTGAAACATGACAGGGTTCGCGAGTTTTACTTTACAGTATCTGAGTAAATGTACTTACTTTCCACCACTTTTGAATATATATATTATACTGTAATACTTACACAAGCATTTGCTCCATTGAAAAGTCTTACTGAAAGAAAAGAAAATACTTTGTGTAACTGTATGTCCTCTTCTGTCATCACTCCTTCACCTTTCCTCTCATCTCTTACTGTAAAATACAGATATAAAGGAGCCTTCATCACTTTGGGCTCCTCTAACCCACCTGAATCACAGCAGGAAGCTCCGCCCACATCAGCTTTGAATAGTGATGCATTCAGGTGTTATCAGGGAAATCTGAAAACCACACGTCCATCTGGCAGAAGTCCTGTTTTAAGGTGAAAGCAGGTGTTTTGTGTATGTGTGCTATTATTGATACTGTCCGAGATATATAAAGTCTTTATAATAAAATACATTAAGTATACTATGTCTATACTATATCTTCAGTCATCCACCAAACAACACCAAACAAGAGTCAACAGCAGAATAAGCTGTTCGGCATTGGCAGAGAAGATTTGCCAAATTTTTCATGGGCACAACCCACATACACAACTCTGCTGCTCATCCCACAAATGCATGTTCCTTACAAGTGTGGCACCATTTAAAAGGGAAATAAACAGGCTTTCCAACGGCATAAGATTTATTGCTAGGAAGTATTGTTACAACATAGAAATAATGTACCAAACACAAATGTCCTTACTTTTTGTGCTATGTTTATATGAGTGAAATTAGGAGTGAGCTGACTCAATTTATATTGATTCAGCTTAAGTATATCATATGTCAAAAGTTCTGTGTTTTTTAATCAAAAGCCAATGTATAATTGTGAAAAAGTGTATCAGTTATGGGTGTGTTTAGTGATTAATTCTCTTTTTTAATGTAATGCCACTTTAAGTACACATTTTACATTTGTTTTACTCTGATCAACACTTTTCAGTTAGAGGACAGTAATGAACTTTGCAACGTCTTGGGTGGACATTAAGTCACACGGTTTCTTGCTGTACCAAAAAGTTCAGTAGTTCAGCGAAGAATCGTAGGTTTTTATGTGCAACCCTCCCAACACACACAACTGTACTTTTATGTAGGAGAAATACCTTCCCCCTTACATCTAGTAGAATTGTGACAATATAAGTCTTGAGCAAAATGTCCAAAGTTTGGCTTGGAGTCCATTTCTTCTTATGTATATAGAATTTTCCCAGCAACAAAATCAACTGTACAAGATAAACAAAATCTTTGTCTTTCTCTTCATTTTCAAAGCAGGACATCTCTATCTCTGAGAAGAAATGGCTAATCAGCTTTTTGGCAGTATAAAATTTTGTACATCCACCCAAAATATTTTACTGTATACAGAGATTTGTGACGATAAAACTATTCTATTCCAATCTACAACTGTACCTGAAGGCAGCATCGTCAGTTATTGGATGAGAGTAGAGAAAGGGGCGTGGTTATCACTCTGGTAACCGGACACCCTGCCGCACGCGCTTCTGCATCTCTTGCCTTTTAAACTTTCTGCACAAGCGAGATCAGTTAGTTCAGTTAGTCAGTGAGCGCGCGGCGGACCGTTGGCCCGTCCGGTGTCGGTGTGTGTTACCGGAGCTGTTAGGAGTTAACATGTCTGAATAACTGGTGTGTTTTCAGTGGTTTTTTGGATAAAAAGAGAGAAGCTACTTTATTAAAAACCGCCATGGAGGCTGTGACTAAGTGGAGACCGCAACAAGTGGTGGACTGGATGCGGGGTAAGGTCGCCCTCAAGTCGGTCACTCTGGGGGAGAAAGTAACGGTGGTTGGTGGTGTTTCTGGGGGGAAATAAAGGATAACTCAGCGATTTATCTGCTTATTTAAAGTGTGTTTTGCTGGACTGCAACCTTCCAATGTTGGTTTACAGAGAGTTTTAACTCATATTAATGCATTAAGTTAGTTTATATGGTGTCTTTTATAATAATAGACACCATATAAACTAACTTATGGCATTAAAGTGAGTTAAAACTCTCAATGGACCAACATTACTGAATAATAAAGCACTAAGTTATTTATTATTTAATGGAAGCAATGGATAATTTAGTGATTTATCTGCTGTAAGGGTTTAATTTAATGTGTGTTTTGTTCCACTGTAACTTCCCAATGTTGGTCCACTGAGAGTTTTAATTTTAAATTATTTTTTAATGCAGTAAGTTAGTTTATATGCTGTCTTTTATTTCGAAATAATGGCTAATTTAGTGCTTTATCATTCAGTAATGTTGGTCCACTGAGAATTTTAACCCATTTTAATGCAATAAGTTAGTTTTGAAGCTGTCTTTTTTTGGAAATAACGGATAAATTTGTGCTTTGTCTGCTGTTATAATTCATGTTTAAAGTGTGGGGAGGTTTGTACTGCTGCAGCCTCCCATCATTCAGTAATGTTGGTCCACTGAGAGTTTTAAATCATTTTTAATGCAATAAGCTAGTTAGTATGCTGTTTTGTGTGTGTGTGTGAATTTTGTAAAGCTGTAGAAGTTAGTCAATTAATTGATTAGTTGTAGGAATACACACTTCCGATCTGACCAATATTTGATATCAGTTACATTATCGTTTCGGTCTATAATTAATTGTCAGCTATTTTCATAATCAGTTCATCATTTTGAGTATTTTTGAATTTTTTAAAGAAAGGGGAAAAAAGTCAAAATCTCTGGTTTCAGTCTCTCAAATGTGAATATTGGCTGACTTTGCTTGTCTGACATTCGTGGACCAAACAACTAATCAATTCATTGAGACACTTATTGACAGATTAATCACTAATGACAATAATCATTATTTACAGCACTGGTTTTAGCATATTCATGGTATAAAATGATGATTTAATGGAGGTTAATGGTACTGACTTTTTCAGTTCTGTTACCGATATGTTACCTGGGCTAGTACCGATCCAACCGATATTTGATATCAGTATCGTTTTGGTCTAATTAATTGGTCACTATTTTCATAATCAGTTAATCATTTTGAGCATTTTTATTTTTAATTTTTTTTAAAGAAAATCTCAAATGCGAAGATTTTCTGACTTTTTGAGTCCTCTAAGCCTTTCTGAAATGTAAGGACCAAACAACTAATCAATTGAGACAGTAATTGATAGATTAAACAATAACAACAGTAATCTGTAGTTGAAGCTGTAGTTTTAATATATTCATGGTATAAAATGATGATTTAATGGAAGTTAATGGTCCTACTGTTGGCTTGGGTTTCTGCTTGTGGTTAATTGGAGTGTTTGTTAGTTGATTGTAATTGAAAGTAGATGCTTGCTGTCAATCAGTTTGTGAATGATACCAGATTGTAGCTTGTTGTTGGTGATGGGGCGACTCATTTTCTCTACATGTGGGTCACAGATTGTGGTTTTTATATCAGTAGCAGGGCTGGGTTTCCTTTGAAAGGGATTTGAGTATTGGTGCCGAGTCCAAAACAGTTCTTTGTACCTCACTTTGTCCACAAGACTTATTCTTCTGATACTTGGTGCATGTCATAAATGTAACATTTAGGCTAGTAGTGAAAAATATAGATGTCTGATATTCAGCTTTTGTCAGCTTACCATATTGTCTTTGCTTATATTTGGTTAGTGGAGGAAAGACTTTAAAATAAATAAAAAATTTAATATGCACTCAGCACATTTCTGCACAGATACTTGTTTTTTGGCAATAACGTCTAAATTAGCCTCAGTTTAACACGCTTGTGAGCCTAAAACAGGCATTAAACAGTAGTTGCCCAGTTGTAGTGTGTGTGTGTGTGTGTGTGTGTGTGTGTGTGTGTGTGTGTGTGTGTGTGTGTGTGTGTGTGTGTGTGTGTGTGTGTGTGTGTGTGTGTGTGTGTGTGTGTGTGTTGGCTGACTAACAGGCTTGCAGGTTGACAGACTGACTGATAACGAAAAGCCTCAATGCGTAACACTGTTGACTGTTAAACAGATGGTGGATATAAAACCTGGTATCTGAATGAGACTCACACACATACTGTTATTACAGTGTGTCATAAAGCAATAAACAGGCCTGACTAGTTAACCAGACCTTATAGTGACAGTCAGGTTTGATAAAGATCAGATTTTAATTATCGGCCGTTAGGGTAACAGTATGAGCCTCTATGTGATAATCAGACATTTATTTTAATGACTGAAAATAACCCTGTACCGAGTGAAACGATACCAGCATTTGATCCTTTTTGTACCCAGATGCTGAAAACAAAGACTATTTATATGTTTTTTTGCTTGTAGCCAATCATTTCCAAAGTGTTCTTTGATAAACAGGAGCAAGAGACTGTAACTTGTGCCCCTATTCTTCTACTACTTCCACATCTACTACTTGTTTTCCTATTGGTCATAAACCACGCTTAGCATATCCTCTACAGTCATGTTAGTAATGAGAGACGTAACGCTTTGTCACACTTTTGAGGAACTGTTCGAAGCGTTGATGTACTAGTTTGGTGATCAGCGTCAGATCCGTCACAGCAGACAGCAGCTTTTGGTCCGTGTGAAACCACGATAGCTCAAGTCTGCTCCACATATTTCACTTTTAGTTTCGTCTGCATCATGTTCCCTCCACTCACCTAGCTAGCAGGCAGAGGTGGCAAAAGTACTCCCACCGTATCTGTACTTAAGTAGAAGTACAGATATGTGTGTAAAACAAGACTCTGGTAAAAGTAGAAGTACTGATTCAACTTCTTTACTCAAGTAAAAGTAAGAAAGTACAGGCTCTGAAATGCACTTAAGTACAAAAGTAAAAAGTAAAAATGATTTTTTACTTCTTTTGATAACTCGGCATCTTTTGTTAACAACCTGCACAGACAAAAAATCACTGGACACAGTCTAGGTTTGATGCAAGGCAAATTTCAGACAGAATATAAATAGATATATAATATAAATATTAGCACTGTCAGCGTTAATCACGATGTGATTACCGCGTTAATTTTTTAAAATCGCGTTAATCACTCCTCACTGACTCACTCACTGTCACAGACTGCTGTTATAATGGACCTCTGTAAACTGTGTACAGCATGTGTTCATATGGTAGTACTAGTCTTACTGCTGCTGTCATATTCCTGCAAGGTCTGCACACATACAGCACACCAAACACTTATTTCTACGTCCTCTCTTCTTTTTATAATGTCATCGTGGTTGAAACAAGTAACGAGCCTGTTTTTAACAATGTAAGGAGTAGAAATTACAGGTAGTTAGGGTCAAATTTAGGGAGTAAAAGTAAATAGTCTCATACTCAAGTACAGTTCAGATACCTGGAAAAGAAAAAAGGATTAAATACATAAAATACTTTCTACATATATATCTTTTAAAAAAATATCGGTACATATGATAGGCCAATATCTCTTTCTCTTTTGGGCTCTACTTCATACTACACTACACAGCTCAACTCTTGATTAAAGTTTTTCAATTTAAAACAAACAAACAACGACCACATGACAAAGGTTTGGGTTTTAATGACTCATCCCTAATGAAGATGTGATTGGTATCGTTATCCTGATGTGAGATGTTAGTCTAATCCTCCAGCCTTGATCATCCATAAAGAGTCGCTGTGATGATGAACGCTGTAAATCTTGACTTTGTTCTCGGTGACGGTCGGCGTGCGTCTCCAGTTTTATTTACTGCTGTGAGAAAGCGAGCGTCTATTCATCCTCCGACAGAGACACACACACATATCATTTAATTCAGAGCTGCTGCTGCTCAATAAAGGAGCCAGACAACAGCAGCAGCTCTTCATACAAGTCTAACACCCCCCCTTAAACCGCCTAAACCCCCCCCTCCTGCTGTGTGGAGGGGTCAAAGGTCACTGTGACCATTGACTGCGGTCTCCATGAAAGGAGAAACACTCAGAGGGTCGATCACTTGACCCAGAGTTTAGTTATGACTCAATTAAAGCTAGAAAATGGAGAGTCGGAGAGTTGGAGAGTTCATCAATGGACTGGAATATTTTGAGTTCTCTTTAAATACGGTTGGCTGACGTCACCTTGGTCTCTGGGACCTATAAAGGACATATTTCACTATTTTCTGACAAACAACTGGATTAATCAATAAAACAGTTGATGATAAAACTAATCATTTATCATTAGTTGGTTTTGGAAACTAAATTTATCATTAAACCACATCCTGATTGATCTGAAGAGCTGAAACTTCATCCAAGCTGAGAAAGGAAAGATCAGCATTCCCATCAGTCCTGGAAAAACTCTGGAAATCATAGAAGTTGGAGAAAGACAGTCGGGATATTCAGAGAACTAGAAGTTAATTTCTCAGCTTGTTAGACTCAAAAAAACAGGTTTGAGTAATAAAGGAGGAGAAAAGACGTCATTCATCACAGCTGCTGTCACTAATTCATCTCCACAGTTAAACTGACAGGAAACCTTCTTCTCTGTTTGAGTCAGCGGGACGTTTTCTAACAGTTTATATTCAGGCTGCTGGTTCAGTTTAAACAGCTATAAATAATCAGATTCAGCCGGTTTTAAAAAGGTCATAAATCATATCAATCATCTTTACTGTGAATTAAAGGCAGATATTATTTTATATATGAAGTCAGTTATGAGTCAGTTCCTCCTGTTCATACTGACCGTTCATACAGTGACACACAGTCCTCCATTTGTGTGAAAAACATGTTTAGAAGTTCATCTAAAGCTTCAGCAGTCAAGAAGAAAGAAAGAAAAAGAGGAAGAAAGAAAGACAGAAAAAGAGGAAGAAATAACAAGAAGGAGGAAGAAGAGGACAAAAAGAACATTAAGAAGAAGGAGGAGGAAGATGAGGAAGGTAAGAAAGAGGAAGAAAGTGAGGATTGAAAGAAAGAGCACGAAGAAGAAGGAGGAGGAAGATGAGGAAGGAAAGAAAGAGGAAGAAAGTGAGGAATGAAAGAAAGAGGAAGAAAGAGCACGAAGAAGAAGGAGGAGGAAGATGAAGAAAGAAAGGAGGAAGATGAAGAAAGAGACTGTAAATGTGTCAGATATCACTTGGTATGATTAACTCAGACTGCTGAAGCTCAATAGAAGATGATCAGAGACTTTTAAATGACTGTGTGGAAACACTGTGGATTTAGTCCTCCATCACTTTACATTGAAAGCTCATTTAAAGGAGATCTTTTAATAGTCAGTATGAACAAGAGGAATGATTACAGAGAGGAAAACCTCTTTACTGTTTATATGGACACCTGACTGCTGATTTAAGACACTTTACTGAAATATACCTTGTCTATAATCAGCTATGATAATCAACATTCTGCCGACTCTCGATTGTTTTAAACTCTCAAACGCTGAATTATGACACAGAGTCGATTTGAGCTGAGACAAATGATCTATCACAGCAGCTTTTCGTCTCGGTGACTGAACCCAGAGGAGGTTTTTCATCATTCCTGCAGCAAACTGATCACACACACACACACACACACACACACACACACACACAGCTCAGGGATTTGAGCTCGGCGTGTTCGGACAGATCTGCATACTTCTTCTCCGCTGCCCGTCTGGCAGGTGTAAATGACGACATGCTGGCAGAGAGTTTAGGAGACTGTCACAATAAATAAAATACCAGGTGACACATCCAGTTTCTCTCAATGAAAGGGTGACGAGCTGGAAAAAAGAACAACAGCTGAGCACATTGTCTTTGGTTTTTGAGTCTTAATTGGATGTTTGATGACATCATGGCGAGCTTAAGGAAATAGTAGCGAACTAAACTAAACTAATCAACTAAAAATCAGCAGTTAAATCAATACTGAAGACCAGAGCTGCAGCGATTAATCAATTAGTTGCCAAATATTAAAATAATACAGTATGCAAATATCAACAAACATGTCAAATAGAATATAGTGTCAATATAATAAAAGTATTTCTATATTTAAATCTCAACAATGGCCTTTCTGTTTCTACTGTAGTTAGCCATTTCATAAATAAACAGGAAGCAAAAGTTTTATTTCAGCTTTCTAAGAATCAGGAACTGCATCCGTCCTCATGCACCTGTCCCTGTCGTCATTTGTGGGTTTTTTTGGTTGCCGTTGGCGACATAAACAAACAAAAAGACAACAGTGTTCCTCCTCCTCCACCTGTCTTTAGTCATCATTATCATCAGCAGTTGGATTGAATCCAGATCAATACCTGATCTCCTGTGAGACCTGATAGCAGAGAGACTCTTCACCTGATAAGAAGGATCTGAGTCACGTGACCGAAGGCCGAAGGGCTGCTTGTTTATTCAGCGGGAGGAGAAACTCTCAACTGTCATTATATGCATTATACAGCAGGTACAGGTTAACTTGTGTCAGTTATAAAAGAGCTATAATACACTACATTACACCGAAGATCAGTGTTATAGTTCATCCCAAAGGTGTTTAACCCTTACGTACTGCTCATATTCTGACTTATATAGTTAGTATTAGTCATTAATAAAGGTTTGATTAATCTTATGGAGAAAAAAAAGACATTTATACAGCAACATGTTTGAATGCTGATTCAGGTCAGGTCAAACAAAAAATATGAATCAATAAATTGGTCAAATGGACTTCTGGTGGTGAGATGTGTGGGTAAGACGGAAGATTTTGGAGCTCCCTGCCAGTTGTCCAATAATTCGACAAATAATAGTACCTTGGTTTTTCTACATATACATTGTTTCTTAATTAAGTACAGGCAATCGTTCTGGTGATATATTTTGTGCTGTAGAGTCCCTTTTTGACTATTGCTCTATGCCTAACAACCCTCAGGTGCTAACGTTAGCACCGACCAAGCTAACTCCACCACTTCGGACAATGCTGTTCTTAGTGCTATCGCTTCACTTCGCACTGATGTAACGTCTGAACTGGCAGCACTGAAAGAAGGCATCTGTGCTTCTGTGGATGCTAAAATAAATTGGTTAAATTGGACCCCGAACAGTATGTAAGGGTTAATGGATGTTGTGTGAAATATAATGGTACATGGTGTATCTTTGGCTCAACATCTCGAAGCATTATATGGCCAAGCTCAGACAAAAAAAATTCTCAGGAACAAAACTTTAAACAGGTGTTATTTGGACAAATTAGCGTCACATTGTGGATCTAAAGGGCTACTTTACTTTCTTCCTAAAAAGGTTAGAAATGTGGATAAAGTGGTTTATTTACAGAGTTAGAGCTAAAATGAAATCAGCTTCAGCCTGATGACTTCAGCTCCGGTAGGGACGAAATGCATTGTGGGTAATCGTGTAGTTTACTACAGTGTAAAGTAACGGTCTGCTTACTATCTGGTCCTTTAGTGTGTAGGATGGAAGTATGTAGTACAGATGTATGTAGTGTGCGGTTTCGAACACAGCCTCCAGCCTCCAGGAACAGCGCCAATTTAACATAGTGGCCAAACTGTGTAATTACAACATCACGTGAAGCTCTCGGCTTTAAAAGACTTAAACTCATAGACTTTTATTGTGAAAGAGACGTCTATAAATCAGCTGATACTACTTTAAGTAGTTTGATCCTTTTAGTCCGATCACATTTAAAAGTCTAAAAGAGCCAGAAGTGTTTTCGGAGGGTTAAACAGGAAGTTGAGAGTGCGCTGCTCTTTAAGCCACAATGATGCAGAAATTCAGCAGAAGAGGAACAAGATATTTTTTGGTTTCATGCATCACTCAGCAGCTTTCTTAGGAATGAACGGGAAACTGCCTCTGACGTTGTATCAAGTTCCCTTTTTTATACATGCAGGAAAGTGTGTTGGTGTGTTTGAAGAGCTGCTTTTATTCAATTAAATCCAGTTTGACATCATCACACAGAGCTAAGCAACGTAGTGGTGTCATCAAGGTAGTACAGTATAAATAAAACAAGTCTTTTAATAATAACAGTATGTTTTAGAGCAGAGGTGTCAAACTCATTTTCATTCAAGGGCCACATACAGACCAATTTGATCTGATGTGGGCCGGATCATTAAAAAGATGGAGGGAAGGAAGGAAGAAAGGAAGGAAATAAGAAGGGAAGGAAGGAAAGAGAGGCAAAAGGAAGGAGGAAAGAAAGGTAGGAAGGACAGAAGGAAGAAAGGGAGGAAGGACAGATGGAAGGAAGAAAGAAAGAAAGGATAAAAGGAAGTAGGAAGGACAGAAGGAAGAAAGGGAGGAAGGACAGATGGAAGGAAGGAAGGAAGAAAAAGGATAAAAGGAAGGAAGGAAGAAAGAAAGAAAGGATAAAAGGAAGTAGGAAGGACAGATGGAAGGAAGGACAGAAGGAAGAAAGGGAGGAAGGACAGATGGAAGGAAGAAAGGGAGGAAGGACAGATGGAAGGAAGGAAGGAACAAAGAAAGGATAAAAGGAAGTAGGAAGGACAGAAGGAAGGAAGGAAGGAAGGAAAAGAACACAGGAAGGAAAGTGGGCCGGATTGCACCCCTTGGCGGGCCGGTTCTGGCCCACGGGCCGCATGTTTGACACCCCTGTTTTAGAGACTGTCCATTCATTGTGTATTAACAGTCCTGTGACTTATGGACAGGAAGTGGGTTTTTTTTTTCTCTTTCAGTTCCTTGCAGTTTCTCGCCCACCTGACATTTTATCTCTTCAGTGAAACTTGATGTCATTGGGTTAGCGTTAGCGTTGGCGTGCGTGTGGTGATTCAGAGGAAACGGCCACATTATCTACACCGAGCTGCGTTTCCTGCTTCTCTTAAAATCTGTTAGATGACGTTTAGGACTCAGAGTGTCGTCTATAAAAAGTCTAAATGCCAGACACAACAATCTGAAACCTAAATAGCTTTTATAGGTTAGAAAACAATGAAGAAAAAAACCCCCAAATTTATTGAATTTCACTGCAACTGGAGAGCTAATTAGTCGAATGACAAGTTTAAACAGCAGCAACTATTTGAATAATCAGATTTTACTTTATTTAAAGATAAAAAAACGACAAATATTTGTTTGTTTCAGCTTCTTAAACGTAATGATTTGAAGCTTTTTGTGTTATAAATGATGACAAACTGAATATTTTAGGGGTGTTTTTGAACTTTTGAAGACGACACCAAGAGCTCTGGCGATTTACTGAGAGTGGATTAGTTGAATTACAAGTTTAAACAGCAGCAACTATTTCAATTAATCAGATTTTATAATATTTTAGGAGGAAAGAAGAAAAATGTTTGTTGGGTTTCAGCTTCTCAAATGTAAGAGTTTGAACCTTTCTGTATCATAAATGATCGATGACCAAGAGCTCTAAGAAACTAGGAACATTTTTTTACTATTTTTTGACATTTTAAAGACAAAACAAGTAATCAATTAAACAAGAAAATACATAATTGGTTAATGTTGTCTATTAAAACTGAGTGAAAAGCATGAATACAGTCCTCACACTGCAGCTCCCAATGCAGGTAGAACCATCAGTAGTGAGCATTCTATTAGAACCCACCTGCATTGGGAGTGAGAGCTGTTATTAGTCGTTAGTGTTGATGATGTCATTCATGTGATACGTCTTTATTAAAGCAGATTGTGAGATTTGTTCAACCTGCGTCAGAACTTAAAGCTGAGTCTCATTTCAGCTCAACACACACTCATTTCTAATGTCCGGGGGGGGGGGGGGGGGGGCGTCGGTGTCACCCTGCTGCTACTGAGAAGTTTAGGGGAAATTTAAGAGGAAGTTGCTGCGTGAGGCGACAACTGCTGCTGCTGCTGGTTAGAGTGGGCTGGTGTGTTTCTGCACACACACTGACAGATACACACACACACACTGACATACACACACACACACACTAACAGATACACATACACACTGACAGATACACATACACACACACACACACACTAACAGACGTACATACACATACACACTAACAGACATACACATACACACACATACACACACAGATAGCCACACACACTAACAGACACACATACACACACACTGAGCACATTGACACATATACATACACACACACATAGACATACACACACACACAGACACTGAACATACTGACACACATACAGACACACACACACAGACACATACACACACACTGAGCATATTGACACGCATACACACACACATACACACACAGACACTGAACATACTGACACACACACATAGACACACACACTAACAGACACATACACAGAGACATACACACACACTGAGCACATTGACACACATACAGACACACACACATACACTGGACACAGACAAACTGAACACACACACACACAGAGACATACTGAACACAGACTCACACACACACTGACATACATACAGATATAGACACACACACACTAACAGACACCCATACACACACACTGAACATATTGACACACATACACACACACACTGACACACACACACATACAGACACACACATACAGACATACACTGACACGCTTAACACACACACACACACACACACACACACACACAGACACACACACACTAAGCTATGCCCGTTGTTTGTTTTGACGAAGACAGCCGAGAAGCAGAATCAGCTTCAACGCTCAAGGAAATCCTTTTTCCTCTTTCAATGGTATTTGTTCAACAGAGACTCTGCACACACACACACCCTCCCCCTCCCCCCCCTCCCTCCTCTGCCTTGTACTAGTGAGAGTGTGTGCGTGTGTGTGTGTGTGTGTGTGTGTGTGTGTGTGTGTGTGTGTGTGTTACAGTGTGAGGTTTGACAGAGGCTCAGTTGAAGCTGTGAATAGCCTCACCAGCTCTTTCTGCCACTCTTCCTCTTTCTGCTCTCCACCCTCGTCCTGTTGTGTGATGGAGGCGGGGTAAATAAATATTCCTTTTGTGTTCCCCCCCCTCCACCCCACTTACCCCCCCCCCCCCCCCCCCCTCCCCCCCTCCCTTCAGCCAGGTCCAAACTCCATTTTCGTGCTTCAACAACACAAAAACGTGGCTTTTTTTTCTTCTCTCTTCCTTCTCTGTCGTATAACGAGCGCGGCGGGGCGACGTCGAGTTCAGCCGGGTCACTTCCACAATGCAGAGAAAAATGTTATCGAGCGGTTTCATCTTGTCTGGAGTCTTTATTCTTTTAAAGTAAACAGGAAAAAAAACATGATGTGATGTTTTTTTTTTCACTGGTTTCACTGAAGATAAACGAGCTTCCTCAAATTGAGTTGAAAAGTTTTGAAGCAGCTGCAGGAAATCCTTTTTTTTTCTTTTTTTTTTTTTGGGCTAAAACATTTTTAGCATTAAACCGTTTTTGCAATTTAGAAAAAGGCTAACTATAATTAAATTTAAAAATATATATTGTCCATCTAAAATAACTAACTAGACAAACATATAAAAACATTTAATATATAAAATAAGAGTAAAACTATTATATCACACCGTTACAAGGGTTCCCATTAGTCCTGGAAAAACCTGGAAAATGATCGACCAATTTTCATGCCATGGAAAACACTAATTTCTGAACAGACTGCACATCTTTTAAATCAGACTTCTGGGTTTGGGAGAGGAACAAACATAGAAGCAATATGGGAATATGTGCAAAATGCAAAGTACAACTGTAGAAAATAATAAGTTGTCTGTTATACTGTAGCAGCTGGAAAAGACCTGGAAAAGACCTGGGAAATGATTTATAGAAAAGAGCGGGAACCCTGCATTATGTGGTCATTTTTGCATTAATTTTGCAAAATATATATTGTCTTTGTTCATGACAGCAGCTTTGACAAGAAGGAAAAGCTGGACAAATTGTACAAAGAGTAAAATAAAATACACAGTTCATAGAAATACTTTAAAAGAAGAAGATGCTACTGTGCTCTCTATCAGCTGGGCAGAATAACAGATTAAAAAGTTGCCCTTCTGGTAGACAGCTATAAATAAAAATACAATTTAAAGTGCACAGGGATTTTTAAAAAAGTGCGACAGACATTACAAACTAAATAGAACTGTTAAAAAGTCGAACTGACATGGGGATAAAAGACCTTCGAAAGCGCTCTGTTTCTGTTTCAGCCTGTTGCTGCGGGAGCTTTTCAGGCCGCTCACCGTCCCATGCAGAGGGTGAGAGGGGTTGCCCGTTATGGCAGTGGTCAGTTTGTTTGTAGTAAACACATTGCATACATAAAATAAGTGTAAAACTATTATTATTATTATATATAGTCATTTATTTTCCAGATTTTCACATTAATATTTAATATGTAATTGAATATAAAGTGACTTTCTAGAGGTTGGATTCCTGCTCTCTGTAACATGGCTTTAACGTCTATTTGTTTTTATCTCTTTTTTTTTTTTCTATGACAAATGATTAACTGGACTGTTTATGACCAGCTGGAGTTTCACCTGCAGCTCTTTTTTTACCGACTTCCTCACGTGTTTAGACGAGGAGGAGGAGGAGGAGGAGGAGGAGGAGCTGGGTGGAGTTAACCCACTTTATCATCAGCGACTGTAAATACTTGAGAGCCTTCAAGTTGCTGTCAGGAATTCAGGAGACTGTAATCATGTCAACAAACTCTGAGACGCTGAGAGAGTAAGTTTAGTTTTAGTGGTGTTTGAGTAAATAAAGACTTTAAAACTGGTAGTGAGGTTTTAAATAAAGTCTGAACAGAGTTTTACATACATTTATTTAACCGTGGAGATCCACCCCGATAAAACTGTCCTAACAAAAAATTGAATTTCTATTTCTGGAGGTGATTTACTCCCAAAAAGAGGCTGTTACCCCACAGTCACGTAACGCCATCTTGAGAGGGATAGTTGCGATATCTAAACCTAAAAAACCTAAAAAAACCCTGTATATACCAATATCCTATAACCTATATCATTGCCGAAAGCACCAACCATACACGAGAGTTCATGGTGCATTCAGGTGCACCTCGTAAATAGTATTGTCACAATAACTGCTTTTACTGGACGATATATTGTCTCAGAAATAACCGTGATAAATGATATTATTGTCACTTAAAAGACCATTTTATACCACTGATATAATAGGTAGGTAGGTAGGTAGGTAGGTAGGTGGGTAGGTAGGTAGGTAGGTAGGTGGGTAGGTAGGTAGGTAGGTAGGTAGATAGGTAGGGAGGTAGGTAGGTAGGTAGGTAGGTCGACAGACAGATGGGTGGGTAGGTAGGTAGACAGATGGGTAGGTAGGTAGGTAGGTAGACAGGTGGGTAGGTAGGTAGGTAGATGGGTAGGTAGGTAGATGGGTAGATAGATGGGTGGGTAGGTAGGTAGATAGGGAGGGAGGTAGGTAGACAGATAGGTGGGTAGGTAGACAGGTAGGTAGGTAGGTAGGTAGGTAGATGGGTGGGTAGGTAGGTAGGTAGGTAGATGGGTGGGTAGGTAGGTAGGTAGGTAGGTAGATGGGTGGGTGGGTGGGTGGGTAGGTAGGTAGGTAGGTAGGTAGACAGATGGGTAGGTAGGTAGGTAGGAAGGTAGGGAGGTAGGGAGGAAGGTAGGTAGATAGGGAGGGAGGGAGGGAGGTAGGTAGGTAGGTAGGGAGGAAGGTAGGTAGGGAGGTAGGTAGGTAGGCAGATAGATAGATGGGTAGGTAGGTAGGGAGGTAGATGGGTAGGTAGGTAGATAGGTAGTCACTTTATTGATCCCAATGGGAAATGTGGGTTCCCAGCAGCTCAATAAAAGCCATAAAGCAACGAACAACAAACAGAGAATTAAAAGGCAATAAAAAGAGAGAGAAGGGAAGTGACTACATCCGGAGATGACAAATAAAAAGTACACTGGAGAAGCAGGGAGAGTAACAGTGAAAAAAGAAGAAGTGGAAAAGTAGGAACGGCCGGAAAAACTGCAATCATGTAAAAAAACATCTGCTATGTCAAATAAAAATAAAAAAACTTACTGAATACTGAAAATTACATAAGCTAATCAATTAATTCAGCATGACTCAGCACTTTTTAACACTATCTTTAACCAGACTACCATGGAGGAACACATCACTGCTGTTTGTCACATTTTATATTTATTAAAGATTCGATCTGTCTCGATAACTACTTCTGTTGGACGATATATTGTCTCAGAAATAATCTCGATAAATGATATTATTGTCACTTTATACCACTGATATAGTAGATAGGTAGGTAGGTAGGTGGGTAGGTAGGTAGATAGGGAGGTAGGTAGGTAGGTAGGTAGATAGGGAGGTAGATAGGGAGGGAGGGAGGTAGATTGGTAGGTAGGTAGATAGGGAGGTAGATAGGGAGGTAGGTTGGTAGGGAGGTAGATAGATTGGTAGGTAGGTAGATTGGTAGGTAGGTAGATAGGTAGGTAGATTGGTAGGTAGGTAGATTGGTAGGTAGGTAGATAGGTAGGTAGATTGGTAGGTAGGTAGATTGGTAGGTAGGTAGATAGGGAGGTAGGTTGGTAGGGAGGTAGATAGATTGGTAGGTAGATAGATAGGGAGGGAGGTAGGTAGAGAGGGAGGGAGGTAGGTGGGTAGGTAGGTAGGGAGGGAGGGAGGGAGGGAGGGAGGTAGGAAGGTAGATGGGTAGGTAGGTAGGTAGGTAAGTAGGTAGGTAGGTAAGTAGGTAGATAGGGAGGGAGGTAGGTAGATAGGGAGGGAGGGAGGGAGGTAGGTAGGTAGGTAGGTAGGTAGATAGGGAGGTAGGTAGGTGGGTAGGTAGGGAGGTAGGTAGGTAGATAGGGAGGGAGGTAGGTAGATAGGGAGGGAGGGAGGTAGGTAGGTAGGTAGGTAGGTAGATAGATAGGGAGGGAGGTAGGTAGAGAGGGAGGGAGGGAGGTAGGTGGGTAGGTAGGTAGGTAGGTAGGGAGGGAGGGAGGGAGGGAGGGAGGGAGGTAGGAAGGTAGATGGGTAGGTAGGTAGGTAGGTAAGTAGGTAGGTAGGTAAGTAGGTAGATAGGGAGGGAGGTAGGTAGATAGGGAGGGAGGGAGGGAGGGAGGTAGGTAGGTAGGGAGGGAGGGAGGTAGGTAGGTAGATGGGTAGGTAGGGAGGGAGGGAGGGAGGTAGGGAGTTAGGTAGGTAGGTAGGTAGGTAGATTGGTAGGGAGGTAGGTAGGTAGGAAGGTAGGGAGGTAGACAGGAAGGAAGGTAGGTAGATAGGGAGGTAGGTAGGTAGGTAGTTAGGTAGATAGGGAGGTAGGTAGGGAGGTAGGGAGGTAAGTAGATAGTTAGGTAGGTAGGTAGATAGGGAGGTAGGTAGGTAGGTAGGGAGGGAGGTAGGTAGATAAACAATATACAAAAAGGTTGTTTTTAAATTGAAGAAGGTCTATTTATTTTCTTTTACGACAGCATTTTTTTATAATGAGATGCTAAAATCCTAACAATATTTCTACATATAATCTAATTCTGTTGGAAGATTAACAAATTATATAAAAAAAATAAACTCCTGGTAAAGTAAAAATTAAATTCCATTAAGACTTTCTAACTTTGTGGATGATAAAGTGTTTTAGAGTGATAGTTTTGGGGCGTCCTAGGTTTAAAAATAAGCGTTGTGGTCTCGTGAAGCAGTGACAGTTTGATGGGTTTGAGGTGAGCTGGTGGTTTTGTCGCTGCAATGTAAAACTTTCCCATCCTGAGAGTTTCCCAGCAGCAGCAGGACGATGACTGACAGGAGGGCAAAGCGAGGCCCCTCGACTCGAACTGACGGGAAGACAAGACTGAGACGAGACCTCGAGACCTCAGACAAAGAAATGAAGTATGGAGAGGAAACCTGGGCCTCCTCCGTCTCTACCAGCTTCATTTCAAGTCTAGTGTCGTTAAAAAGAGACATTTATCTCGAGTCTAAAGTGATCTGGGTTATTTGAAGATAGGATCAATTTTTTGAAGCCTTACAGGAAATCAGCGTCCGAGAGCGTCCGTCCGTGCACTTTGATCAGCCTCCAGCGAGCTTTTTCATGTCGGGTCAGATTTATTCTGTCAACAAACACGCCGGTTTCAAAGTGCCTCACAGAGCAAAGAGTCCAGATCCAGATTAAAACTAGAGCGGCGGCCGCGTGTTTTTTCCCATGCGGACCGCGCTGTGACCTCAGAGCTGATTAGATTAAGATTTGTAAATCACAAAAGGTGAAGAAAGGCTCAAATACTTCTCTACTTAGTACTTCTTAGTGCCTTCACACTGAGAGGTATGGAGAAATACATTGTGTGCACTGTGTGTCCATAGTTGAGTGTGTAACTAGGACACTTCTCACCCTTAATGGTCGCCATCTTGGCTCCGTAGCAGAAAGGGACAGACCGCTATTCAAACAGGAAATTGCTGAGGACGTTGTAACTATGGTGAACATCTCCACATTAAATATTTTTACACTAAGCACCGCTATACTGTTGTCACATATAGGCATGGGCCGGTATGAGATTCTGGTGGTATGATAACCATAAGCAAAAATATCATGGTTTCATGGTATGGCGATTACAGTTCTAAAATGTTCCTAAAAGGAAGAAAAGTAAAGACAGACATGTTAATTTAACCTGAATCTGTAATGACGGAGTGAGGGGTCGTGATACTCTACGCTGCAGCTGCACCACCTGAGGGATTTCTGACCAGCACTTCCTGTCTCTGACCAGACTAAAAACAGCTCATACCTTATATTAGGAGCGGTATGATGGAAAATTTGGCAGTTTCGGTTATTGTGGCTTTTTGATATCGCGGTATACCTTGAACACGGTTATCATCCCATGCCTAGTCACATATAAGCCACCAGTAGGAGGTTTATTGGGTTAATTTAACAGTCTATAATGATTTGGAGCCGGGAACGATAACACTAATTAAGGCAATAAATCAACACGATAATTATATTGCGATATGAGAGCAGGTATCGTTTTAGATGTTGGATGTCCTGATAAGTGTTGTCTCTTCCTGGTTTTAAAAGCTGCATTATAGTAAAGTGATGGCATAAAATTCTCTTTGTGTAAATATTTTGTGAAAGCACCAACAAACATTCCTACGATATTATTGGAACTTCGATATCGAGGTCTCTGCTCTCTCTGCTCTCTCTCTGCTCTCTCTGCTCTCTCTCTCTCTGCCTCTGCTCGCTGTTGCTTAAATTGACTACGTTTAACTTAAATAAAGCCGTTAAACTTGATTGTTAGTGTCAGATCCATACTTTAAACCAGTCTACATGCGGATGTTTTGTGCCTTCATTTATTTATTTTTCAACTTCTTTTTTATTGAGTTTTTAGTATAATCTGCATTAGAAAATAAGTGTACTTGTTACATATACATTAGGCATATGAAGTAACATGAAGTATGAAACCAAAATATAACAGAACAGAAGAGAGAAGGAGAAAGCCAGTGAAAGGATATCGCCTATAAAAACAACAAAAATAAATAAATAAATAAAATGAAGAAAACAAAGCAAGAAACTAACAAACAACCACATATTTTCTGCCTTTATAGCGAGTGACCTGAAACTATCGATCATCCCTGCTTACTTGGATATTTCTTGTGTTTTAAAGAGAATAAAATCAGACGTAGCGGCTCAGCAGAAGCTCAGATTTGTCCATTAAGGTGTCTCTAGTACTCCCTGCAGTGAGGCTTGGCCCCGCTCATGCTTTCATTAGCAGGTGATTTGGCTGCCGTGTGACATTTAGCCGACCCGGCTGTGCTACTAAGAGATTATCGGCCTCCTCGGGTGTCGGTAATGTGATCCAGGCTGTCACCAACACATTCCTGTCAACCACAAACACTCGCCGAAGCTCCGACGGACTCTGACAAACAACAGAGAGAGGAGTTATGTTTAAAATATGTTGGTCATTTTAACATCAAACCTTCTATGGTGGAGATTGGAGGGAGGGTGTGTGTGTGTGTGTTGGAGGCCAGGGGAGAGGCAGGGAGTGTGAATGTGTGAATATGTCTTCGGGGATGTTGGGGAATACCGTGGAAGTTTGTTTCCTGGGCGTTCATCCAGGATCAGACAGGAGCGGAGTGTGTTTTCTGGCTTTTATCACAAGTTCAAGCAGCTCAAATATAAACTAGTGAAGAGGAAGGTCCTTTAGAGTTTAGAGGCAGAGCTCTACTTTCACTTTCTGGTCTGAAACATGCTGCCTTCTTTCGTCTTTAGTGACAGTAAGCTAAACAGAGCTGCAACGGTCAGTTAATTGATTATTTTTTAACTATTAATTTAATTTTCAACTATTTTGATAATCAATCATTTGGCGTCATTCTGATCAGAGCTTCTCAAATATGAATATTTTACATTTTTCACCATCGTCTTACAATTTATCAAGAATTGATTGACAAATTGATTAACCCTCCTGTTGTCCTCAGATCAAGGAAGGCAGGAAGGAAGGAAAGGAGTAAGGAAGGAGGTAGGAAGGAAGGGAGGAAATGAGTAAGGAAGGAGGGAGGAAAAAAGGAAGGAAGGAATGAGGGAATGAGGAAGGAAAGGAGTAAGGAGGGAGGGAGGGAGGAAAAAATGAATGAAGGAAGGAAAGAAAGAAGTAAGGAGGAAGGGAGGGAGGAAAAGGGGAAGGAAGGAAGGAAGGAAAGGAGTAAGGAAGGATGGAGGAAAAAAGGAAGGAAGGAATGAGGAAGTAAGGGAGTAAGGAGGGAGGGAGGACGTAAGGAGAGAAGGAAGGAAAGAAAGAAATAATTAAGGAGGGAGGAAGGAAGGAAGGAAAGGAGTAAGGAGGGAGGAGGGAGGGAGGAAGGAAGGAAAGGAATAAGGAGGGAGGAAGGAAGGAAAGGAGTAAGGAGGGAGGGATGGAGGAAAAGAGTAAGGAAGTAAGTAGAGAAAGAAAGAAAGAAAGAAAGAAGTAAGGAGGGAGGGAGGAAAAGAGGAATGAAGTGAGGAAAGAAGTATGGAAGGAAAGAAGGAACAGTCAAAAGAGATGGGGTCAATTTGACCCGGGAGGACGACAGGAAGGTTAATCATGAAAATAATTAACAGATTAATCCATAATTCCACAAAATAATCTTGCATTGCAGCCCAAAAGTTAAATATCTGTGAGTCGGTTTATTGCTTCAGCTCCACTAAAAGCTGAAACACTACAAAGGTGTTAGCCGGTGTAAACTCAGAGGTGTCACATCGTCAGTTCGTGGAGGAATTTCTCCTCCCTGCCGACCATCTGTCGTCCAAACAGGAGTCGGCGCCTCCTCCCGCTCCTTTAATGACCACATGCAGGGGAAGCTGTTTTCTTCTCAGCCGTTCACGCCAGCTCAGGCATTCTGTCGGCCGGAGCTTCACAAACATCAACACACACACGACGTCACAACATCTGCCATTTGGTGGAACGCTGCTGACCAAAAGCAAACATGTCTTCAGTCTGAGATCAGCTGTTAGTGCTGCTCGGTACTGAATCAGCGTCCGATGATTCACTGCATGTGTTTCTATAGATACCGATGATGTAAGCTGGTTTTAGTGGAATTGTACCGAGTTTGTAGTCACTGTTTTAACCCTTAAACAGACCTTACTAGTTATGTCATTTGCACCTCAAGTAAGGAAGGAATGAAGGAAAGAAGGAAGGAAGGAAAGGACGGAAGAAGGAAGGAAAGGAGGAAGGAATGGAAGCAAGGGAGAAAGAAGGAAGGAAAGGAAGGAGGGAGGGAGGAAGGAAGGAAGGTAGGAAGGAAAGGAGGGAAGAAGGAAGGGAAGGAAGGAAGGGAGGAAGGAGGGAGGAAGGAAGGAAGGAAGGAAGGAAGGAAGGAAGGAAGGAAGGAAGGTAGGAAGGAAAGGAGGGAAGAAGGAAGGAAAGGAGGGAGGAAGGGAAGGAAGGGAGGAAGAAGGAAGGAAAGGAGGGAGGAAGGAAGGAAGGACAGATGAAGGAAGGAAGAAAGGACAGAAGGAGGGGACATTTACCCTAACAGCTGAACTTAGATCTGAGGAAGGAAGGAAGGAAGGACAGACAGATGAAGGATGGAAGGAAGGAAGGAAGGACAGATGAAGGAAGGAAGGAAGGAAGGAAGGACAGAGGAAGGACCCGGGAGGACCCGGGAGGACAACACAAAGGTTAAAGAGTCTGTATCTCCTGGTGCACGTTGCCTGTTTAAGGGTTATTGGGTAGCGGGGGGGGGGGGGTGCGAGACTCTATTTAGGTATGCATTTATATTGTAATTGTAATTGGTTGTATTTATTTATAACATGGACCCCCAGGAAGAGTAGCTGTTGCCTGGGTAACGGATAATGGGGATCCAAATAAACGAAACTAGATGAAGTGAAAGTGATCTGCACCATAATTTAACCTTTTATCAACTTTAAGCGTAAGACTCCACTATGGTGTCTGCTAATGATACTTGTCACTACGAGGCTTTCCACTGATCTGGTCGGCTATATCGGATCGGCCGGTATTTAGCTTTTTATGCAATTAAGTGAGATCGGCTGTAATGGCTTAATTCACCGATCCGATTGATGTCGTCATGTTGAAACTTTTTGCAGATGCTCCCGTTGCATAGATTGCAGATGGCTTGTGTTTTATCGGAGGGAGGAAGGAATACTTTAATTAATCTGCCACTTATTGTCTCTATTCATCGACTGATCATATGATCTATTAAAAAATGCTCATCACAACTTGTCGGATCTTAAGATGACGTCATTGAACGTCTCATTTTGTCCGACCGACAGTCAGACGGATGTCAAAGATCTGTATTGATCTGACAGTGAGGATCCTTTCATCTCGTCCCCCCCTGCCGCTGCTTCCTATAGAAGTCAGAGGTCAAAGTTCAGGGTTGGACACAGAGTGGCGCCGCTGGACGTGGCTGCCGTCTCACTCAAGATCACGAGGGGTCACGAGACTTAAAACGACAAATATCTGAACATCAACACTTTAAATATTTAGATTGGTTAGATTCGGATCCACTGATGGTTTCAATCAGCACTGAAATCTTTGTTTTATGGGCTGTTGGCTTTTACAATATTAGTTAAAATATGTTTTAATAATAAGTTGATTTTAATGAGGGTGAATAAATTGGAGCAGCAACAATCAGCCAACTAATTCATTGTTAGAATTAGTGGTGTCAGCTTCTCAGTGGTGAAGATCTGACTGCTTGTGTTTGTCATGTGAGAAAATAATCTGTTAGATTTGGGACTGCTGAATAAAACAAGACATATGACAGACTCTATAATCGGTTAATGAAGGAAATAATTTGAAGATCAGTCAACAATAAAACATGTATTATTTTATTTTAGGCCTGCAACTAACAATTGGTTTAATTATCAATTAATCGATTAGTTATTTGGTCTTTAAAATCTCAGAAAGTGATGAAAAATGTTTCAAAAGTCCAAGATGCAACTTCAAATGTTGAGTTTTGTCCCGACCAGCAGTCCACAACCCCAAAATATTCAGTTTACTGTCATAGAAGATGAAAAAGTGGGCGTGCAGGTGGTCAAGTGGTTAGAGCACATGCCATATATACGCAGCTGATCCCGGTTCGAATCCCAATCAGAAGTCCTTTGCTGCATGTCATCCCCCCCCCCCATGTTTCCTGTCAGTCTACTGCTTAATAAAGGCGTCTATGCCAACAAAATCTTTAAAAAAAAGAAAACAGAAGAAGAAATAGAAGATGAAAAAGTCCAGAAAATACTCACTTTAAAAAAAAAAAAGATTTATTATCACAATAGTTCATAATTAATTGAAGTAATTGGCTCCTGTTAAATTACTGAACTAATCATTGTAGCTCTAGAATAAATATTAAATGTGATCTGTGACCATCTAAACATTGGCTTGAACTTGAATTCATGATATTTTAATGCCAGTTTTTGACCCTTTAACAAGATCTCTTAAAGACAAGATAATTAAAATGTTGGAGTTGTCATTTTGCTGTAATATTGACCTGAAGCTTGTTTGTGGACACCAATCAGCTGATACAGATGAATGTTTGAACCTTTTTTGTGTGCTGGACACAGTAGGACGGCGTGTTGGCTGAGCTGAGGTGCGGTTGTGTGGTTGTGTATTTGTGTTGTTGTGTGCAGAGCTGCTGGCTATCACAGTGATGGATCAGCAGGAAGAGTCAATAAGTCCGTGTTGACTCAGCAGCCGTCTGTTTGCTGTCAGACTTGAATGGATCATAATAATAATAGAGCCGACTTTCACTGAAACTCCCACGCTGAGGACAACTCTCTGTGTCCTTTACTTTCTCTCTCATCTACTTCTCTTATCTACTGCTTTACTTATAATCCAGATAAGATAAAATAAAATAATCCTTTTATTATTCCCACGGTCGAGAAGAATCATAGACTGTATAAAAGAAATGGACGTAACATCTGTGACGTCACCCATTGGTTTGTGGACTGCTGCTCGGAAACCAATAGTTTCAAATCTGGGCAGCGCCATCTTGAAAATTTCAGGTGCATGCTGGGAAAAATAAAAACACTGATTCTACTTATATGGGCATGAGGCGGGGCCGTGGGCGGAGCGGGGAGGTTGCTATGGTTGCGAGGGCTGGATCTCGAGGACATTGGTCAATCAACCTGTCAATCATGACGTAGCCACGCCCTAATGCATACCCTGCTTTATCATCACATATAAAATCAGGGAGGCCA
Source organism: Scomber japonicus (assembly GCF_027409825.1). Lineage (NCBI taxonomy): Eukaryota > Metazoa > Chordata > Actinopteri > Scombriformes > Scombridae > Scomber > Scomber japonicus. The sequence continues at coordinate 6,239,021 of NC_070594.1, read as the reverse complement.
AAATGTCCCAAATGAACATCATACTGCATTGAAGAAGGCTTTAAACTAGCGATTGACACCATAAACACATTTTGAAAACGTTTACTGAGGTTAGAAATCAAGTGAGAAGTTGGTGAATTCTCCATTGACTTGTATAGAGACGGTCGCCCCCTGGTGGCCTTTTGATAGAATGCAGTTCTAAGTTACTTCCGCGTTGGCCTCATTTCAGAGGACCAGAACTCCCCGCCTGGGAAGAATGTATAAATAAATAATTATAATGGAAGTGCTGCTCTAATGGTGCCAATTGTGGTGATTGGTGGTGTAGTGTCAATAGCAGCATCTCTTTGTGGGTTTTTTGTGTTTACTGTGCTTATGGCCTCAAGAGAAGAAGCTGTGTCTGAGTGTAGAGCTGTGTGGAGCCGTTGATGATGATGTTTGTGGCTCTGCTGAGGTAGCATGAGGTGGCAGTGTCCTCCAGGGAGGGCAGCGGCCAGCCAGCGGACTCTTTCTGCAGATCTAATCACTCTTTGTGGAGCCTTTTGTCTGCAGTGGAGCATCGTGCATACCACACTGTACTGCATAGACTCTCTATGGTCGCCAGTATTTTCCTCTCTGTGTTGTTGATGAATTATAAATATACAATAAGCAGATATCAACAAACATGTCAAGTATAACTAAGTAGTAAAAGTTTTTTTAACAGATGTAATCACACAGAAACATGTTGTTTCTCTTAGTGTTTGACAATACTGAACATATTTTACAGCTGTTCACGACTTCCCCACTTAGTCATATAAAGGGCAGTTTCTGAGGGTCAGACAGATGGATAAACTCAATATATATTATTTATTATGTCAAAGAAAACCTCTTAAATCCTTTTATGTCTCACAGTATAACAGGAGGTCAGATTTTGTCTCTCTTTAGTGGGTCGTCCGTTCTGCCTGTGACGGCTTGTTTCTGTGTCCAGGCTGTGACCTTTCAGTCTGTGTCACCATATACTGGACTGGACTGTACTGAACTATACTATAGTGGACTGTACTATACTATACTGAACTATACTATAGTGTACGGTATTATACTATAGTGTACTGTACTGTACTATATTACACTGTACTGCACTGCACTGTACTATACTATACTATAGAAATACTACACTATACCGTACCATACTATACTATATTACATTATACTATACTATACTCTACTATACTTGTACCAGACCAAACTGTACTGTACTGTACCAAACTGTACTGTACTGTACCAAACTGTACTGTACTGTACCAAACTGTACTGTACTGTACCAAACTGTACTGTACTGTACTATACTGTACTGTACTATACTGTACTGTACTGTACCAAACTGTACTGTACTATACTGTACTGTACTGTACTATACTGTACTGTACCAAACTGTACTGTACTATACTGTACTGTACTGTACTATACTGTACTGTACCAAACTGTACTGTACTATACTGTACTGTACCAAACTATACTGTACTGTACCAAACTGTACTGTACTATACTGTACTGTACTGTACTATACTGTACTGTACCAAACTGTACTGTACTATACTGTACTGTACCAAACTGTACTGTACTGTACCAAACTGTACTGTACTGTACCAAACTGTACCAAACTGTACTGTACTGTACCAAACTGTACTGTACTATACTATACTAGACAAAACTATACTATAGTCTACTGCACTGTACTGTGCCAAACTATACTGTACTGTACGAAACCAAACCATACTATAATATACTATACTTCACCATACCAAACTACATGTACTGTACCATACAATACTGTACTGTACTATAATATACTCAGTGTGCCATCTCTGTCTCTGTCCCCCCTCAGGTCTGGACGACAGCGTCCAGCAGTACATCCCGTCCTTCCAGCAGCAGCAGGTGGACGGAGAGAAGCTGCTCAGGATTTCCCACCAGGAGCTGTTGTCTCTGGGCATGTCGAGGGTCGGACACCAGGAGCTGGTCCTGGAGGCCGTGGATCTGCTGTGCGCCCTGGTCAGTAAAAAAAAAAACCACTCTCTCACATCTACGTCACCTACCTACCTACCTACCTACCTTCAGTGTTTGAGTTAATGTGTCAACAGTTTCTTGCAGTGTTGGGGTTAATAATCAGTATTCGATGCATGCATACCTCAGATCTGTGGTTACAGATTGGTTTGTTTCTGTGGAAATGAAGACGATTAACATTCCTCTATGTAATTTGACAAATGATCTATAAACAGAAGCTCATGACTCATAACGCCTGCTGTAAAAAATGAAGCTCAGAAGAACTTAAAACATTAAAGGTGCTGTATCATTGTTTTATCTAAACTGAGTGACTCTTGAAAGCTGCTATAATCAGTATTTTTATATTAATGTAATGTAAAAGGCATCGCTTGTAGTGACTCTGCAGCTCTTTTCAACCCTTTAGTGTCTTTCAGCTCTTTTTTTTTGTTTTATTGAGCACAACTTCACTGTTTTGGTTTGATCTCACTGCTCTCATCAATCCTGTTTTCAGCAGCAGCAGGAAACTATAGCAGCAGTGATTAGTCAGCAATTATTTTGACAATGGAGTAATCAATTAAATACTACATATTTTTGCAAAAATGCCAAATGTCTTCTGGTTCCAGCTCCTCAAATGTGAGAATTTTATGGTTTTCTTCTTTTTTTTTTCTGCGGTGGAGACCAAATTAGAGCTAAAAGAGAGAAAATATTAGACCCATATTAATCAGTTGGACACTAACCTGACTCTGAATCAATATTAATGTTTCTTCATGTCTGCTGGCAAATATCTTCTGGTTCCACCTTTTCAAATGTGAGAATTTTATGGTTTTCTTCTTTTTATTTCTGCGCTGAAAGGTTAGATATATTAAAACTAAACCAAAAAAACATCTACCCAACACTAAGCAGAAGATTTAGCAACAAGCTGGTGAAGAAAGATATTTTCCTCAGGAATGGTGGAGACCAAATTAGAGCTAAAAGAGAGTAAATATTAGACTTGTATTCACTAGTTAGACACAAACGCGACTCTGAATCAGTGTTAATGTTGCTTCATGTCTGCTGGACGTTTTAGATCGTGCACATTCTTTGAAATATGTCAATGTGTGTCAAATATGAGTTCAAGCATGTTTAAGCATATTATCCTAATCCTGTGTTTTCTGCTTCAATGGTCACCAACTTCTTATCGATCATGTAACTAATGAGATAAAAATGTCCTAATTAACAGAAGCAGAGCATAAACCTGCAGAGCTCCTGGTCTGATTCTGGTCAGGAGTCACTGTTTTTACCCCTCCTGTTGTCCTCAAGTCAAGGAAGGAAGGGAGGAAGAAGGAAGGAAGGAAGGGAGGAAAGGAAAGGAAAGGAAAGGAAAGGAAAGAAGGAAGGGAGGAAGGATGGAGGAACAAAGGAAGGAAGGATAGTAGGAGGGAGGGAAGAAAGAAGGAAGGAGGGAGGGAGGTAGAAAAGGAAAAGAGGAAGGAAGGACAGAGGACAGAAGGAAGGGGGGAGGTAGGAGGGAGGAAAGAAAGAGAGGAGGAGGGAGGGAGGAAAGGAGGAAGGAAGAAAGGAAGGAGGGAAGAAAAGTGGATGGAGGAAGGAAAGAAGGAAGGGAGGAAAGAGAGAGGAAGGAAAGAAAGAAAGAGAAGGTGGAAAAAGGAAGGAAGGAAGGGAGGAAAGAAGGAACAGTCAAAAGAGATGGGGTCAATTTGACCTGGGAGTACGAGAAGTGGGTTAAGAAATGCAAAGCAGAAAAAAGAAGAACTTGTTTATTGAAGCTGTTTCCAGAGAAGTAACCTGGAATGACTCTGGTTCAACGGTGTCTCTGTTCTTATAATAAATAGTTTTGTCGTTGGCTGAAGGCGTCCTCTGGTGTGGTTTTAGTTTAAGAGTCAACAAATACCACTAAACCCCCCCCCCAAGTACCAAAGAGTGATGAGACCCAGACGGAAGTTATTAAGTCTCTCTTTCGTATCAAGTCCTGAAACAAACACTCTCGTCTCTGTTCTGTTTCACAACAAATGAATATTTAAAGCTGAGCCAGGCGGCTCCACACACCGCCGACCTCAGATTACAGCCAGACTGAACAGAAGAAACCTGCAGTCAGCATGCTGGTCGTCATGGGAAACAGAAGAATTAGTTAAAGCTGGTATAGCTGGAAATACCTGATGTATAAAATATGAAACAGCAGCTTTATTAGAATAAGAAGAAACGTGTCTGTTCATTTGTTTTAACCCTGTTCTCAGGTCAAAGAACGACAGGAGGAAGGAAGGAAGGAAGGAAGGAAGGAAGGAAGGAAGGAAGGAAAGGAGGAAAAGAGGAAGGAAGGAAATGAGCAAGGAGGGAGAAAAAGAGGAAGGAAGTAAGGAGAGAACGCAGGGAGGAAGGAAAGGAGTAAGGAGGGAGGGAGGAAGGAAGGAAGGAAGGAAATGAGTAAGGAGGGAGGGAGGGAGGAAAAGAGGAAGGAAGTAAGGAGAGAATACAGGGAGGAAGGAAAGGAGTAAGGAGGGAGGGAGGGAGGGAGAAAAAGAGGAAGGAAGGAAGGAAATGAGTAAGCAGGGAGGGAGGGAGGAATGAAGGAGAGAAAGCAAGGAGGAAGGAAGGAAAGGAGTAAGGAGGGAGGGAGGGAGGAAAAGAGGAAGGAAGTAAGGAGAGAAAGCAGGGAGGAAGGAAGGAAGGAAAGAAAAGAGTAAGGAGGGAGGGAGGAAGGAAGGAAAAGAGAAAGGAAGGAAGGAGAGAAAGCAGGGAGGAAGGAAGGAAAGGAGTAAGGAGGGAGGGAGGGAGGAAAAGAGGAAGGAAGTAAGGAGAGAAAGCAGGGAGGAAGGAAGGAAGGAAAGAAAGGAGTAAGGAGGGAGGAAGGAAGGAGAGAAAGCAGGGAGGAAGGAAGGAATGAAGGAGAGAAAGCAAGGAGGAAGGAAGGAATGAAGGAGAGAAAGCAAGGAGGAAGGAAGGAAAGGAGTAAGGAGGGAGGGAGGAAGGAAAAGAGGAAGGAAGTAAGGAGAGAAAGCAGGGAGGAAGGAAAGGTGGAAGGAAGGGAGGGAGGAAGGAAAGAAGGAAGGAAGGAAGGAAAGAAGGAACAGTCAAAAGAGATGGGGTCTATTTGACCCGGGAGGACAACAGGAGGAGGGTGGAAGGAAAAGAGGAAGCAACGAAGGATGGAAGGAAGTGAGGAAAGAAGTATGGAAGGAGGAGGGAGCAAAGAAAGAGGGAAGGAGGGGAAGAAGGAAGGAACAATTAAAGAAAGAGGAAGGAAGGAAGGAAGGAAAGAAAGAAGGACCAGTCAAAAGAGACAGGTTCAATTTGACACGGGAGGACGACAGGACGGTTAAAACCTTCCTGCAGCTTCTTTTTTTTTTTTTTTAATGTGTTAACTAGTTGAATTGGAGCATCCGGACGGCTCTGTAGAGTTCCTTCATCTCCGTCATGTGACCTGGCAGCAGCCCCGGCTCCACGCCAGAGAATGTGCTGATGTAAATATAATGCACTCTGTTAAAGCTTTATCAGATCTGGCTCTACGCCCAAACATGCTGCTTTTAATCCTTCTACACTGTAAAAAAACAAACTAAAGCTCCACTTAAAGTAGATAGAAACTGAACTGAAGGTAAATTATCATAAATTAAACATTTGACAGCTGTTTAAAAAAAAACAAAACTAGAAATGTCTTTTATTTTGAAATTTGATGACTTTTCCTAAAGTGGCCCAAAATACATAAAAATTCATTTGCACCTCAAGTAAGGAAGGAATGAAGGAAAGAAGGAAGGAAGGAAAGGAAGAAGAAGGAAGGAAGGAAGGAAGGTAGGAAGGAAAGGAGGGAAGAAGGAAGGAAAGGAGGGAGGAAGGGAAGGAAGGGAGGAAGAAGGAAGGAAGGAAGGTAGGAAGGAAAGGAGGAAGGAAAGGAGGGAAGAAGGAAGGAAAGGAGGGAGGAAGGGAAGGAAGGGAAGGAAGGGAGGAAGAAGGAAAGGAAGGAAGGTAGGAAGGAAAGGAGGGAAGAAGGAAGGAAAGGAGGGAAGAAGGAAGGAAAGCAGGGAGGAAGGGAAGGAAGGGAAGAAGGAAGGGAGGAAGAAGGAAGGAAAGGACGGAAGAAGGAAGGAAAGGAGGAAGGAAGGGAAGAAAGGGAGGAAGAAGGAAGGAAAGGAAGGAGGGAGGAAAGAAGGAAGGAAAGGAGGGAGGAAGGAAGAAGGAAGGAAAGGAAGGAAGAAGGAAGGAAAGGAAGGAGGAAGGGGAGGAGGGAAGAAGGAAGGAAAGGAGGGAGGAAGGGAAGGAAAGGAGGGAGGAAGGAAGGAAGGACAGATGAAGGAAGGAAGAAAGGACAGAAGGAGGGAACATTTACCCTAACAGCTGAACTTAGATCTGAGGAAGGAAGGAAGGAAGGAAGGAAGGAAGGACGGACAGATGAAGGAAGGAAGGAAGGAAGGAAGGACAGAGGAAGGAAGGAAGGAAGGAAGGAAGGACCCGGGAGGGCAACAGGAAGGTTAAAGAGTCTGTATCTCCTGGTGCATGTTGCCTGTTTAAGGGTTAATAAGATAGTAGTTATATAGTTAAGGATTTCTTTTTATGATGCAACAGTGAAGACTGATGGCTCTAATGCAGGGATGTCAAACATGCGGCCAGAGAGCCAGAACCGGCCCGCTGAGGGGTCCAAGCAGGCCCACTTTCCTTCCTGTGTTCTTTTCCTTCCTTCCATCTGTCCTTCCTTCCTCCCTTTCTTTCTTTCTTCGTTCGTTCCTTTTTTCCTTTCTTCATTCCTTCCTTCCTTTCTTCCTTCCGTCTGTCCTTCCTCACTTTCTTCTTTCTGTCCTTCCTTCCTTTCTTCTTTCTGCCCTTCCTTCCTTTCTTCCTTCGTTCCTTCCTTTGTTCCTTCCTTTCTTCCTTCTGTCCTTCCTTCCTTTTTTCCTTTCTTCATTCCTTCCATCTGTCCTTCCTCCCTTTCTTCATTCTTTCCAACAAAGGAAAATTAAAGAAAGAGGAAGGAAGGAAAGAAGGAACAGTCAAAGGAGAGATGGGGTCAATTTGACCCGGGAGGACGACAGGAGGGTTAAACGATAGAAATGTGTTCAGTTTTGAGTTTTAGCCTCTGAAACAGGAAGTGACACTGACCGCCATATTAAAGAGCCATAAAAATACCTTGAGGTTAATAGATGTTTATTTTATGATACCGTATTATCTTAGAGTCCCACATGTAGCATCCAGCTGTAGTGAAACCATATTAACCCTTAAACAGACCTTACTAGTTATGTCATTTGCACCTCAAGTAAGGAAGGAAGGAAGTAAGGAAGGAATGAAGGAAAGAAGGAAGGAAGCAAAGGACGGAAGAAGGAAGGAAAGGAGGAAGCAAGGGAGGAAGAAGGAAGGAAAGGAAGGAAGGAGGGAGGAAGGAAGGGGAGGAAGAAGGAAGGAAAGGAAGGAGGGAGGAAGGTAGGAAGGAAAGGAGGGAGGGAGGAAGGAAAGGAGGGAGGAAGGGAAGGAAGGGAGGAAGAAGGAAGGAAAGGAGGGAGGAAGGAAGGAAGGACAGATGAAGGAAGGAAGAAAGGACAGAAGGAGGGAACAGCTGAACTTAGATCTGAGGAAAGAAGGAAGGAAGGAAGGAAGGAAGGACAGACAGATGAAGGAAGGAAGGAAGGAAGGACTGTGTCCGAGTCTGTATCTCCTGGTGCACGTTGTCTGTTTAAGGGTTAAAGAGCAATAAAAAATCCCTCCAGGTTTATAGGTGTTTATTCAACGATACCGTACTCGACCTCCGACCCTCGAGCTGAAGCCAAACCCACCCGTGACACGAGCAAAAAAACACATTTCTCTGGTTTCCAGCCGCCACCAACAAGGCTCAGTGTTCGACTCCAAACAGAGAGCGCCTCAGTCAGCTGTTTATGAGCTCTGACCGCCTATTGTGTCGCTGAAAAGCCGGATTTACAGTCAGCGGCGAGGTTTTAATGGTGTAACTGGGCTGAATGGGATCCAGCAGCCTCTTTTTAATGGAGCCTGACACGCTGCTGTCAAATACAGAGGGGAGGGGGGAGGAGGGGGGGTGGGGGGTAAGGGGAGGGGGGGAATAAAAGGATGACTGAGCACAGCAATGAGATGGAAACTATACTACTGCTGTTTTTAAAGTTGAGTTATTGGAGATCGGAAAGAAGGAAGTAAGAAGGAGCAAAGGGAGGGAGGGAGGAAAGGAAGGAAGTAAGAAGGAGCGAAGGAAAGGAGGGAGGAAGGAAGGAAGGAAGGAAAGGAGGGAGGAGGGAGGGAGGGAGGAAGGAAGGAAAGGAGGGAGGAAGGAAGGAAAGGAGGGAGGAAGGAAGGAAGGAGGGAGGGAGGGAGGGAGGGAGGGAGGAAAGAAGGAAGGGGAGAAGGAAGGAAGGAAAGAAGGAACAGTCAAAACAGACGCCTGGAAGACGACAGGAGGGTTAAGTAAGTGTTGATGTATAGATGACAAATACAGAGGAGGGGGGGGGTAAAGGAGGGTAAGGGGGGAATAAAAGGATGACAGCAATGAGATGGAAACTATACTACTGATGTTTATTGGAGATCGGTCCATCCTTTTTTATTCTGTCGTTTTCTATTTAAAAATCCTCCAAAATCAGCTGAATCTGTATCTTTAAAGTAGTTTGTTAAAGTATCTGACCATGCTGACAGATTAGTTTGGTGATTTCACTCTAAATTAAAGGAGGATTGAAGGAAGGAAGGAAAGGAGGGAGGAAGGGAGGAAAGGAAAGAAGGAAGGAAGGAAGGAAATAAGAAGGAGCGAAGGGAGAGAGGGAGGGAGGGAGGGAGGAAGGGAGGAAAGGAAAGAAGGAAGGAAGGAAGTAAGAAGGAGCGAAGGAAAGGAGGGAGGAAGGGAGGAAAGGAAAGAAGGAAGTAAGGAGGGAGGGAGGGAGGAAGGAAGGAAAGGAGGGAGGGAGGGAGGGAAGGAGGGAGGAAGGAGGGAGGGAGGGAGGGAGGAAAGAAGGAAGGGGAGAAGGAAGGAAGGAAAGAAGGAACAGTCAAAACAGACGGGGTCAATTTGACCCTGGAAGACGACAGGAGGGTTAAGTAAAAAGTGTTGATGTATAGATGACAAATACAGAGGGGGGAGGGGGGGGGGTGGAGGGGAGTAAGGGGGGGAATAAAAGGATGACTGAGCACAGCAATGAGATGGAAACTATACTACTGCTGTTTTTAAAGTTGTTGGAGATCGGTCCATCCTTTATTATTCTGTCGTTTTCTATTAAAAATCCTCCAAAATCAGCTGAATCTGTATCTTAAGGTAGTTTGTTAAAGTATCTGACAAATGCTGACAGATTAGTTTGGTGATTTCACTCTAAATTAAAGTCTTTTTTTTTCATTTTACTTGCAATCAAACATCCTTCAGAGTAAAAAAACCTAAATAACTTAACTAAAAAAATCTTTAAAAATGGGTATTATATCTTCTTGAGTGACCCACATGACTCCCGACTTTTCTTTTTAGACCTTTTCGACAGCAGATTGTTCATAAACGGTGTTGTCATGACGATAATAACATTAATGATGGCTCAGATGGCTCAGATGGTGATGGGACTATAACCTAAAATAACTTAACTTATAAATCTTTAAAAAAAATGGCTGTGTTGGTGATCACATATAAAATATAACTATCTTTATCTTTTTTTTTTTCTTCTTGAGTGTCCAACATCACTCCATACTTTTCTTTTTAGACCCTTTTTCACAGCAAATATCATAGTTGGTGTTGTCATGACAATAAATAACAGATTTGTCCGTAGTAGGCGTTGCCATGACGATAATAACATTACACAGTGACAGGACTGAAACTGAAACCAGACAGGTGGAATTTAACCATCATTTAGATTTATTGTCGACACTTTTGCTTTTGCTACTGTGTCAAAATGTTTCCCTGTGTGTGTGTGTGTGTGTGTGTGTGTGTGTGTGTGTGTGTGTGGAGGGGGGAGAGGGGGGGGGGGACAATGACCCCACATATGGGAGTTAAGTGGTTGAGCAGAGTATCGATTGAGTAGAGGAAAAGGTGAATAAGGTAGTAAACGTTCAGGACAGATTTACAGTGTGTCTGGTAATAAAAGCTGCTGCAGCTTCTCAAGACAGTAAAAAGTCTCTTCTGTTGTTTCCTTAACTGCTGGAAAAGTTAAAGGTGTTTAACTCCGATGGTTTAGACCCCAGAGGCCGATGCAGGAGGCCGATGCCACAACCCTAAAGCAAACATTTTAACTCTTGTCTTAACCCTCCTGTTGTCCTCGAGTCAAGGAAGGAAGAAGGAAGGAAAGGAGAGAGGAAGGGATGGAAGGAAGAAGGAAGGAAAGGAGGGAGGAAGTAAGAAGGAAGGAGGAAGGAAAGGAGGGAGGAAGTAAGAAGGAGGGAGGGAAGGAGGGAGGAAGGAAGGAAGGTAAGAGGGAGGAAAGATAGGAAGGAAGGAAGGAAAGGAAAGGAAACAAGGAAGGAAGAAGGAAGGGAGGAAGGAGGGAAGGAAAGGAGGGAGAAAGGAAAGGAAAGAAGGAGGAAGGGGAGGAGGAAGGAAGGGGGGAAGGAAGGTAGGAGGGAGGGGAGAAGTAAGGAAAGAAGGAACAGTCAAAACAGATGCGGTCAATTTGACCCGGGAGGACGACAGGAAGGTTCAGTAAAAAGGGTTGATGAAGGGTATAGATGAAGGGAAAGTGTGATGCAATTAAAACAGACTTCTCAAATAAATCATCATGTACACATGTGACTTAAATGTAAAAATAAGACTAAAATAGCTATAAAACATTTACATTTTTAGTCAGATATTAGATAGAAACTCAGATTGAATAAAATCTCTCATTATTCAGCTAAAATTTGCACTAAATTTGTAATCAAGTAATTAAAATCAAACTCTCAATTGTCTGACTGTTTGAAAGACACATTTTCCCCATTTATACCTTTTATATACTTTATATCTAACTCCTTATTTAAATCATAATATCATCTTCATCATCATCTTCATCAACAGCATTGTTAACACACTGAGCGTCTCTGTGTTTAGCTTATATCCTGTTACAGCTGCATCATTATTCACTTCTTTAAATTCACTTCATTGCCTTTATTGTTGTTCCACAGCAGTACAGAGAAAGTGTGTGTGTGTGTGTGTGTGTGTGTGTGTGTGTGTGTGTGTGTGTGTGTGTGTGTCCCCCCCCCCCTCCCCCGTGGCTAACAGACAATGAGACATAAAAACACACAATGGATAAAAATAAATATAAAATCAATCATAGACCAGTACTGTTTATATTTATTCTATTATTTAATGAAATGTTAGCTCCCGTTGTTCTAATTTATCCATACTCACCATTCACTTCCTGCTTTTATGCTTTTAGCTTGAAAGGTCATTAATTATGTCGATTCATATTTTGTTGCATTGTTTAGTAAATGTAATCCTAGTTTTCTCTGCAACATGGTGAGGAAGTTTGTATTCATGATGTTTACTGATATCATTTTAATATTTGACATTACCTGCTTTAGTTGAAAGAGAGAGAAATATTGTTTTGCCTGAAGTGATTTGAGCTGTAGATGAAAGAGCTTATTTAACCCTCCTGTTGTCCTCGAGTCAAGGAAGGAAGGGAGGAAGAAGGACAGGAAGGACGGAGGAAATAAGGAAGGAAGGAAGGGAGAAAGAAGGAAGGAAGGAAGAAGGGAGGAAAGGAGGGAGGAAGGGCGGGAGGGAGGGATGGAGGAAGAAAGGAAAGGAAGGAAGGAAGGAAGGAAAGGAGGTAGGAAAGGAAAGAAGGAAGGGAGGAAGGGAAGGAAGGGAAGGAAGAAAGACAGGAAGGAAGGAAGGAAAGAAAGAGAGAAGGAGGGAGGAAGGTGGCCTTTTGATAGAATGCAGCTCTAAGTCACTTCCTCGTTGGCCTCATTTCAGAGGACCAGAACTCCCCGCCTGGTTCATACAGTACAGGTTATTTCTCTTGGTTAAAACCTTCCAGGTGACGTCAGGCTGAAGCTCGAAGCTCGAAGCTCGAAGCTCGAAGCTCGAAGCTCGAAGCTCGAAGCTCGAAGCTCGAAGCTCGAAGCTCGAAGCTCGAAGCTCTAACACACCTGAACTGAGCTGAGAGTAAAAGTCTCAGCAGCAGCAGCAGGGAGAGTGTTTCCTGTCAGACTGAATTGAAGGTTAAGTGACGTGTTGCTGCTGCTGAACCGGAGTTTACTGCTCTCTGGTGTGGAGCAGGAAACAGATGTGACCCCTCCCACCTGTCAAAAGACCCTCCACCACCACCACCACCCTTCCCCTGACACACACACACACACACACACACACACACACACACATCCAAACCCAGTGTACAGCATGTAAAGGAAGAGCTGTTTCACTTTTGTTCCAGCAGTGTTTCCGTCGGCTTGTCAGATGATCAGTTTTCCATCTGAGGATCTTTTCAGAAGAACAAGAGACTCTTTTTTCCCCCCTGACTTTAAACTCTCCAGACACGACACGTTTATGAAGTCCACTGTCATGCTCTGTCAACTGGTTGGGTTTTTTCCTTTGACTAAATTATCTTTTTTATAAATCAGAAGCCTCCCAACTATGGTTCAGTGCTGCAGTTTGTGGCAACAGTAAAATAGGACAAAAGAAAGTGAAATCTGATGAATAATGATAATAATGAATGATGAAGGGATGAATAATGATAATAATGAATGATGAAGGGATGAAGGGAAAACACAGATTATTTTAGGATGTAGAGTCAAAGTCGTGACTTCATGTGCGGGCAAGCCTTCGTTTCTAACAGCTTCTATAACTCACTGCAGTCATTCAGAGTTTCTCTCATTCCTTGTGAAGTGAGAGAAACTGAGAGAAACTGAAGCATGTTGTTAGAGTTTAGTTTACTGCTCTGCATCCACGACAGATACTGGGTGGGAATTGATCAGATTTTATTGATACCTATGCCATTAAAGATTCTGCTTATCAAGTTTTTAGTGTGGAAACAATGTTGGCCCACACCAAGGTTATTATAGTTTTTTAGTTTTTCAGTTTGCTTTTTTATTTCAGTTTAGTTTTTATTTAGTTTTAGTTTTTCAGGTATTAACCTCCTGGGTCAAATTGACCCTGTCTGTTTTGACTGTTCCTTCTTTCCTCCCTCCCTCCCTTCCTTCCTTCCTTCCTTCCTTCCTTCCTTCATTCCTCCTTCCCCCTACCTTCCTCCCTTCCTTCTTTCCTCTGTCCTTCCTTCCTCCCTTCAATCACTTAACAGAGAAATTAACAGTCGACAGTTTTGTTTCCTTAGTTTTTTACAGGTGAGAAAAAGTAATCCCTGACAAAAAGGACTAATGACAAAAATGATTAGCAAGTAAACAAGTAGAGCATCAACAAATCAGATGAAACAAAAAGGACAAGACAAAAGACAAAACCCAACAAAAACCCCTGTTTTAATACTGCAGTGTCAGTCTGCTCTCTGCTGACATTAGTCTCTGAGTGAACAGACCTGTCACAATAATTATCGACTTGTTGTACACCAACATCATCGGCATCATCATGTCTATATATGGACATGACCTTTGACCTCACTTCACATTAGCAGCTAAGAGGCTATTTACATTAGTGTAGCACCCACTCTCCAATCCTACCCCTGCCCATCTTTGCAAATATTATACTATTATTATTATTATTGCCATTGTGTATGAAATGCGCTATATAAATAAAACTGCCTTGCCTTGCCTACCACTACTGTCAGTAAGTAAGCAGGATTAAGCTATTTATCAGGAAGCTTTATTGTTTATTTCAAACTTGTGAAATTCATAGACAGATACTGAACAGCTCAAACCTCCAGAAACACTTCTCGTATATATAGGACATGTTTTAAAAAGTGAGATGTTGTTCTTCAAGCTTTACACGTTTGTTGGAGTTTTAACGTCTTCAGACTTGTTTTTCTTCTCTCTCTCTCTCTGTGTGTCTCTAAGCTGGTGAATTTGTGCCATAAATCACAGCTGAGTGTTTACTCAGACCAATTACAGCCTGTTTGACTCTAACAAAGGTTTCTACCTTCATGTAAAACCTCTTTATGATTGACGTGGCTGCTGCTGCTGCTTCTTCTTCTTCTTCTTCTTGTGTGGTGAGATCGTTTTACTCCTAACAGGATTTTTAACCCTTAAACAGACAACGTGCACCAGGAGATACAGACTCTTTAAGCTTCGTGTTGTCCTTCCTTCCTTCCTCTGTCCTTCCTTCCTTCCTTCCTTCCTTCCTTCATCTGTCCTTCCTTCCTTCCTTCCTTCCTTCATCTGTCCTTCCTTCCTTCCTTCCTTCCTTCCTTCCTTCCTTCCTTCCTCAGATCTAAGTTCAGCTGTTAGGGTAAATGTTCCCTCCTTCTGTCCTTTCTTCCTTCCTTCATTTGTCCTTCCTTTCTTTCTTCCTTCCTTCCTTCCTTCCTTCCTCCCTCCCTCCCTCCCTCCCTTTCCTCTCTCCTTCTGACCTTCCTTCCTCCTTTCCTTCCTTCTTCCCTCCTTTCCTTCCTACCTTCCTTCCTTCCTCCCTCCTTCCTTTCCTTCCTTCTTCCTCCCTTGCTTCCCTTCCTTCCTCCTTTCCTTCCTTCTTCCCTTCCTTCCCTTCCTTCCTTCCTTCCTTCCTTCCTCCCTTCTTTCCTTCCTTCCTTCCTTCCTTCCTCCCTTCTTTCCTTCCTTCCTTCCTTACTTTAGGTGCAAATGACATAACTAGTAAGGCCTGTTTAAAGGTTAAAGTTCACCTGAAACATGTGAAGTGTTGTCAGGTGTCGTGTTTCATTAAGGTCATTTTTTTTTTTTTTTTCATAGCTCGTAGTTGAGTCGACAGGTGGAATGTCAGATGTGTTTTTATTGGCTCTGAGCGCCACAACGCCTCAAACATCTGAACAGCCTGAGGGCCAAAAAAGACTTTAGAGATGAGTGGAAAAATAAAGACATCACCTGCAGGTTATTGATGAGTTTGGAAATTTGATCCCAAAATATGTTATAATATTATATCTTAATTATATGTTACTGTATAAACTTCACTTAAGACATTTATTTATTGAGCGATTTGATTGATGTTGTAAATAAGCCATAAGCAAAGTGTAAGATGTCAAGACTTCTATTTATTGCCACTTGGTTACCACGGCAACCAAACAGCCTACTTTACTGTTACTCTACATTAATTCATCTTGATCTGGGATTTAAGGTAAACTGTCAAACGGGCTCAATTTGGGGATTGTGTTTAATTTGAGTGAGGTGGTGTGTTTTTTTAAAAAGTCAGCTCATTACCATGGTGACTGGTTTTTAGGAATGTGTGTGTGTGTGTGTGTGTGTGTGTGTGTGTGTGTGTGTTTTGATTGGACGAGGTGGGGGTGTGTGTAGGGGTTGGGATTGTTGGTCAGGGGTCATGAGAATCGCTCATTCCCATCATTCCTGTGTATGAGGTGATGATTGTGAACTTTTTTTTAGTTCTTTAAATCTAATACAGAGCTGTTTAATGTTCGTTAAAGTTTCTAATATCAATAAATTAACATTTTTCACACCATTTTTTTGGACCATAATTAAGCAGATTTGGTAGCTTCTTCTAGTGTCCACCTGTTTTGTGATTTACATGGTCATTCAATGATTACATTCAGAGGTTAATCTACATGGACGCTATATCTGAGAGCTTTCTGCTGCTAACTCAGCTGCTAGCTCAACGGCTAACTCGGCTGCTAGCTCGACGGCTAACTCGGCGGTTAGCTCGACGGCTAACTCAGCAGTTAGCTCGACGGCTAACTCAGCTAACTGTAGACTGTAGTGGATGGATGGATAGATAGATAGATAGATAGATAGATAGATAGATAGATAGATAGATAGATAGATAGATAGATTCAGAGGTTAATCTACATGGACGCTATGTCTGAGAGCTTTTGCTGCTAACTCAGCTGCTAGCTTGACGGCTAACTCGGCGGTTAGCTCGACGGCTAACTCAGCTAACTGGCTAACTGTAGACTGTAGTGGATAGATAGATAGATAGATAGATACTTTATTTTCCCCAAAGGGAAATGTGTCTTGGACTCTAAGTGTTGAGACAAGATGCAGCCATAGTTAAAAAGAACAAAGAAAGTAAAAGTAAAGTTGCACATTTGCACAACAATAATACAATAGGCCTATAAATGACATAATTGCACATTTGCATAATAATAAATGATACAATGCTACCTGTTGCCTCAATAAATACATAAATATAATAAATACACATATTGCACATTCCCACAAATGTCCGTACAAGGTAACAGTAAAGGGGATTAGACTAATCATACCTCATACTGTTTACAAAGTCTTATTTATTATTCTAACGGAGGTGTAGGGAGTTTCTGGTGATGACAGATTTTGAAAACAGTTAAAAAAACAAGTTCATCCTGGTAAATGCGTCCTTTAACAACAACACTGCAGCTTTAATAAAATGCTATTTTATTCTATGCTTTTCTATGCGTTAAATCTAGCCCTCCTGTTGTCCTCAAGTCAAGGGAGGAAGGGAGGAAGAAGGAGGAAGGAAGAAGGAAGGAAGGAAGGAAGGAAAGGAGGGAGGAAGGAAGGAAGACACGAAGGAAGACAAAAGGAAAGGAGGAATGAAGGGAGGAAGAAGGAAGGAAGACAAAAGGAAAGGAGGAATGAAGGGAGGAAGAAGAAAGGAAATGAGGGATGAAGGGAGGGAGAAGGAAGGAAAGGAGGGATGAAGGGAGGGAGAAGGAAGGAAAGAAGGAAAGGAGGGAGGAAGGAATAAAGGAAAGGAAGGACAGAGGAAATAAGGAAAGAAGGACAGAGGAAATAAGGAATGAGGAAGGAAGGAAGGAAGGACAGAGGAAGGGAGGAAGGAGGAAGGAAATAAGGGATGGAGGTAGGGAGTTTTTGATGATGACAGATTTCAAAAAGAGTGAAAAAAACACATTCATCCTGGTAAATACGTCCTTTAACAACAACACTGCAGCTTTAATAAAATGCTATTTTATTTTACGCTTTGAACAGAACTCGGGCGTGGAGTCGGACAACCTGAAGACTCTGGTGGGGAAGATGAGAACGGCGCACCACAACCTGAGCAGCGCCGTGTCGCAGCGCAGGAAGAACCCCGCCTACCACAACAAAAACTCCCATCAGCCCTCCAACGAGTTCCTGACCGCCGTGGTCGAGCTGATCGGAGCCGCCAAGAGTCTGCTGGCCTGGCTGGACAGGTAGACACATTCAGTACATATACAAGATCATGCCACACTACCCTCCTGTTGTCCTCGAAGGAAGGAAGGAATGAAGGAAGGAATGAAGGAAGGAAGAAGGGAGGGAAGGAGGGAAGGAGGGAGGGAGGGAGGGAGGGGGAGGAAGGAAAAGAGGAAGGAAGGAAGGAAGGAAGGAAGGAGAGAGAAAGGAAGGAAGGAGGGAAGGAAGGAGAGAGGAAGGAAAAGAGGTAGGAGGGAGGGAGGGAGAAAGGAAAAGAGGAAGGAAGGAGAGAGAAAGGAAGGGAAGGAGGGAGAAAGGAAAAGAGGAAGGAAGGAGGGAGGGAGGGAGGAAGGAAGGAGAGGGAAAGGAAAAGAGAAAGTAAGGAAGGAAAGAGGGAGGGAGAACGGAAAAGAGGAAGGAAAGAAGGGAGGAAAGGAAGGAAAGAAGGAAAGGAAGGGAGGAAAGAAGGAAGGTAGGGGGAGGAAAGAAAGAGAAAGGGAGGGAAC
>NC_070594.1:6212629-6220933 GCF_027409825.1 Scomber japonicus | reverse complement strand
GAATGAAGGGAGGAAGAAGGAAGGAAATGAGGGAGGGAGGAAGGAAGGACATAGGAAAGAAGGAACAAAGGTAGGAGGGAGGAAGGAAAGAAGGACAGAAGAAATAAGGAATGGAGGAAGGAAGGAAAGAAGGAACAGTCAAAACAGACGGGTGTCAATTTGACCCAGGAGGACGACAGGAGGGTTAATCATCTAAAGTTATTAAGACCTGCAAACAGCTTTCATTCAGATCAGGTATCTGTTGTCCCATAAGAGGAAATCATTACTGTTAAGACAATAAAACACGAGAACTTACAAGCAATAAAAACTCAACGAGACAATAAAGGGACATTAGGAGTGTTCATGCAGGTAAAGTAAAGGATGTTTGTTACAAGGAAGAAAAACAGCAAGAAGAAGAAGAAGAATAATAATAATAAGAAGAAGAAGGAACGGACTGTGGGATGAAGTGACAGAAACATGATTAAATATATATCTGATTAATCTTTTGCTCAAATAAATAAAGTCAAGTCTGTTTTATTTTTGTAGTCTAATATCATGAGCCACATTTTTACCTCAGGAAGCTTTCAATCAATCAATCAATCTTTATTTGTATAGCGCCAAATCACAACAGAGTCATCTCAAGGCTCTTTACACATAGAGCAGGTTCTAAACCGAACCTTTTATATGTGACGATAAAGCAGGGTATGCATTAGGGCGTGGCTACGTCCTGATTGACAGGTTGATTGACCAATGTCCTCGAGGTCCAGCCCTTGCAACCATAGCAACCTCCCCGCTCCGCCCATGGCTCCGCCTCATGCCCATATAAGTAGAATCCGTGTTTTAATTTTTCCCAGCATGCACCTGAAATGTTCAAGATGGTGCTGTCTGGATTCGATACTATTGGCTTCTGAGCAGCAGTCTACAAACCAATGGGTGACGTCACCGATGTTACGTCCATTTCTTTTATACAGTCTGTGTGTGAGACGAGAAAGCACAGACAACAATGTCTGGTCTCCACATTAATACAACATCCTCTGTCTTTAGGCCCCCAATTTGAAGAAGAAAAACTGAACTAGCCAATTAATCAAGATAATAATACACAGATTACTTGCTAATGAATATCTGTCAGCTGCAGTCCTGAACAATATAATAATAATCATCTCTTTGCAGGACTCCACTGACGAGCCCCAACGACTTCACCTCCACCAAGAGCCGAATCATCCAGCTGTGTCTGGAGCTCACCTCCACCGTCCAGAAGGTCAGTGAGGCGTCAGAAACCTCCGCCTGTCCTCTGCAGTGACTCCGCTACTCTCTCTACTCTTTATTTATCCCTCTCTGATTCCTCTTCAATCAGACAAGAGAGAAAGAGAAAAGGTCATGAACTGAAGTCAAACCTCTGGGACGGTTAATTTCCAAGCTTTGATGATGATGATGACGATGATGATGATGAAGAAGCAGATAGCTACTGTTTAAATGTACAAAGTCCTTTTTGATGATGCTCTTTCAGATAATGAACGTTAGTCAAAACAAGTGAGAAATGAAATCATCGTTTTTAGAGCAGTAGAAACTTTCTCCTCACCGTACGAAGAGATAACAAATCTTATCAAATCTCATATCCACTTATTTTATTTATAGTAGGTTTTAATCGCCTTTATTTTTAATGTTTGAGCCTTTTTTAATTGTATTCTTATGAAGCACTTTGTGAGCAGCTCTACTAAATAAATAAATAAATAACTATTGATTATTACTGTAAATGGAAAAATATGAAAGATATTTGCATCATTTTATACACATGTTCCTTCTATCCTTCCTTCCTTCCTCTTTTCCTTCCTCCCTCCGTCCTTACTCATTTCCTTCCTTCCTTCCTCTTTTCCTCCTTTCCTTCCTTCCTTCCTTCCTTCCTCCCTCCCTCCCTCCCTCTTTTCCTCCCTCTTTCCCTCCTTACTTATTTCCTTCCTCCCTTCCTCTTTTCCTCCTTTCCTTCCTTCCTTCCTTCCTTCCTACCTTCCTCTTTTCCTCCCTCCCTCCCTCCTTACTCATTTCCTTCCTTCCTTCCTCTTTTCCTCCTTTCCTTCCTTCCTTCCTTCCTTCCTCTTTTCCTCCCTCCCTCCCTCCCTCCTTACTCATTTCCTTCCTTCCTTCCTTCCTTCTTTCCTCCCTTCCTCCTGTCCTTCTTTGTTAATATGAAATAAAGGCCTGCAGACACAGATCACACTCTCTTCTCACTCTCTCCAGAAAATTATGCAAACAGATTTCAACAGAAACAGAAAATTTGGTTCCTCAGAAATTCCCATGAAATAAAACTTCCTCCCTGTTGACGTCGTTGATATCTTTTGCAGCGTGCCGCCCCCCCCCCCCCCCCTCAGCCCCCCCCCCCCCCTCCCCTCACTTGTGACTGCAGCGTGTTGTGTGTGCTGCGTCGAGGCGTTGGCCCCACCGCGCTGTCGTGCAATCATCCTGTCAGTGTGTGTTTACAGGCAGCTGTTATTTCACCCACCGCAGGAGGAATCCTCTCTGCTCTCAGCCCCTCCCTCTGGTTTCACTCTCCTGTAGGCTCTCATTTCTCAAATATTTGCTTTCCCTTCGCCGATTCCACTTTTTCTCTCTCTCGCTTCTCATCTCTCGGGTTTTACAATTACAATTACACTTACAGATCCTTCCCAGAGGCTTCTGAAAAAGGAAAGCTGCCTCAGTCGATACCAGGCACTTAAAAACTTGTTGCTTCATTAACCCTCCTGTTGTCCTCAAGTCAAGGAAGGAAGGAAGGAAGGAAGGAAGGAAGGAAGGAAGGAAGGTAGGGAGGGAGGGAGGGAGGGAGGGAAGGAGGAAGGAAAGGAGGGAGGAAGGAAGGAAAGGAGGGAGGAAGGAAGGAAGGTAGGAGGGAAGGAAGGGAGGGAGGAAAGAAGGGAGGGAGGAAGGGAGGGAGGAAAGAAGGGAGGGAGGGAGGAAGTAAGGAAGGAAAGGAGGGAGGAAGGAAGGAAGGTAGGAGGGAAGGAAGGGAGGGAGGAAAGAAGGGAGGAAGGAAGGAAGGGAGGAAGAAAGAAAGAGGGAAGGAAGGAATGAAATAAGGAAGGAAGGAAGGACAGAGGAAAGAAGGAAGGGTGGAGGAAAGAAAGAGGGAAGGAAGGAAGGAAGGAAAGAAGGAACAGTGAAAACAGACGGGTCAATTTGACCCGGGAGGACAAAGAGATAAATCTCTGGTGATCGTTAAAAAATCCCAAAAAAAAAGTTTTGATATATTTTGATTGATTTGCAGGATCCTCAAAGACTCAAAAACACTATGAAGTCACCAGATATCCAAGAATATTTAATTTATCCTCTATTTCATCTGAATCCAGTGGTTAGAATCAGCAGTTACCTCATTTTATTGGCAGATTTCTTCTTCTCTTGATTAAAAGACGCAGATATTTGGACAGTGAAGAGGAGTTTTTTTGCAGTGTGAAGTCTCTCAGTCTGTCTGTCTCTCTCTTTCTTTAATTGCAGGACTTCACTGTTTACGAGATGGAGGAGAAGATTATGGAAGTGGTGAGTTGCTGCTGCTTCTTCTTCTTCTTCTTTTTACTTTTTACTTTTTTCGATGCTAATCTGAAGCACGTGTACACACAAACACACATAAATAAACACACACATAAACAAACACACACACACACACACACACACATCACTTTTCCATCACTTTAAAACACATTGCTCTGACTTTACCCGAATATATCAATGTCACCACATACCTAACCCTAAAATAACCTTAATTTATAAACCAAATCTTCACCTTTAAACTACAAAATCAAGAATAACTGTTATATGCACATACACACGTACACACACACACACACACACACACACACACACACACACGTACACACATAAACACAGCAAAGAACAGGAAAAGGAAGTGTGTGTTCAACTGACAGAGTGTCCTGTGGTGTTTCATGGTGTGTGTGTGTGTGTGTGTGTGTGTGTGTGTGTGTGTGTGTGTCTCTCTGTGTGTGTGTGTGTGTGTGTGTGTGTGTGTGTGTGTGTCTCTCTGTGTGTGTGTGTGTGTGTGTGTGTGTGTGTGTAGTGTGTGTGTGTGCAGAGTTTGCTGTTTATTCAGCACAGGAGCATCCACTTCCTGTCTTAGATAACACACTTCCTGTTTTGTTCCCAGAATACTGAATCAGCTCATGTTCACTTTCCCCTCCTGACCGCAAGTTTAAAAAAAAAAGAAAAAAAAAAGTGACCTTGTGAACTCTGACGCCCCTCTGATGAAACCTCAAGTCTGAGTTTAGTTATAACCGTCAGTGAGGGGAGCGGAGGGAGGCCTTAAACATCCTTAAAACATCTGGGTGTTTACTTTTAAAATTCAAGGCTCCAAAAATCTCAGTTTTTTACTTAACTGCCAAATTTAAGTAGATTTTGTTTCATTTTGGGGCTTTTTTTCTGCCTTTATTGTACAGTTGGTTGTAGAGAAGCTCACAAAGGTCTCTTCCCAGACTCAAATCAGGGACGTTGCAGGTATATGTCTTCACTACGAGGGCTCTCCCCTAAATCTAAGTAGTTATTTCATTAACTGTTAGTGTTGTTTTATCATTAAGGTGAGTGACAAACATCTCAGTATCCCTTCATGGACACATTATGAGACAAAAGGCTCCTGGACACTGATGCAGCTCCAGCTTATGGTCATTTTTCAGGTTAATCATGTCTGTAAAGTTCTGCTGTTGCTTTAAAACTGAGTCTAAATGCAGTTATTTGTTTATGCTGGAGATAAAGAGAGTTCTCCGAAGCTTCCTGTCACATCAGATCTACATGTGACCGTCTGTAGTGAGACAGAGAAGAAAGAAACTGGACTGATTAAGTTTCCAGATGAGCTTGTTTTCCTGGTTTACTTGTAATTTCCTGCATGTTTGTGTTTTCCTGACGGCTTCCCTGCTTCCCTGCTTCCCTGCTTCCCATGAACTCCCAGACTCTCAGACCTCCTGCTGAGCTGCTGAGCTGCGGGGCCGAGCGTCTAGTCAGAGTAATGATCAGTGTGTGTGTTTCGTGGCCTCGGGCTCTCGGAGGATCCCCAGAAACCCGTCTGCTGCCGTTCACCAAAACAAAACAACCAACTCTGCTGCTTGGAGCTTGGATGTGACTCTGCTGCTTGTTTCTGTTTATCTATTTTCTATTTTCACTCTTCCTTTTTCCACAGAGAGGTCAAAGGTCAGAGGTTAGGGTCAGACGAGTTAATGCTGCCACAGCAGGTAGAGCAGGGATGTCAAACATGCGGCCTGTGGGCCAGAACCGGTCCGCCTAGGCGTCCAATCCGGCCCACTTTCCTTCCTCCCTTTCTGACTTCTTTCCTTCTTTGTTTCCTTCCCTCCGTCCTTCCTTTCCTTCCATCTTTCAAAATCATTAAAAGGACGTAGAGTGCAAATGAAAGATTAAAATGTAAAGTGCTTTAAAAGAGCTCAATCATAATCACAGGAGAAGAGAAATGTTTTTAACCTGGATTTTAAAATGTTCACAGTTCTGCTGCTAGTTTGTTCCAGTTGTGTAAAAGCTGCTTCATCATGTTTAGTTTGAACTCTGGGCTCAACTATCTGACCTGAGTCAGTAGATCTCAGAGCTCTGGGCTCGACTATCTGACCTGAGTCAGTAGATCTCAGAGCTCTACTGGGTTTATATTCTACTAACATGTCATTTTTGTATTCTGGACCTAAACCATTCAGTGATTTGTAGACCAGTAGCAGAACTTTAAAATCTACTCTATAGCTGACTGGGAGCCAGTGTAAAGACTTTAGGACTGACTGGGAGCCAGTGTAAAGACTTTAGAACTGGAGTAATGTGCTCTGATCTCTTTGTTCTGGTTAAAACTCGAGCTGCAGCGTTCTGAATGAGCTGCAGCTGTTTAATGCTTTTTTGTGGGAGTCCAGTCAGAAGACCGTTACAGTAGTCGAGTCTACTGGAGATGAAAGCATGAATCAACTTCTCCTGGTCTGTTTGAGACATAAAACCCTTCACTCTGGATATGTTCTTAAGCTGATATATGCAAAAATATGAAGGGGAACTCCTCCTGATGTCCGTAAACTGCCTGATTCCCAGAAATATTAGTGAGGACGTGACGTCAGTGGAAACTACAGATCTGCACTGATTAAAGTAAAGTTGTGTTATTTTAAACAACGTGTCCGAGCAGCTCTTATTTGTAGTGAGGAAATGTTAAAGAGTGTGTGGGCTCAAGAGGTTTAATCACGATGTTTTCATGGATTATTTGATGCGCTCAGAGTTTTCACTGTAACAGCGGATCATAATTCACTCCATCACCATCTTTTTATCACTTCTAACTTTTATCTCATTTTGTAAATCAAAGTTCAAACATTGACGTCAGATTTCTCTCCTGTGTGTTTTTCAGTCTCGAGCTCTGAACGGTATCTGTGAGAAGACGGCTCAGGCGACCTCCGACACCTCGAAGGGTGACATGACCTGTCTGGAGGAAGTGCAAATCACCAACATCAAGCCTGGAGAGGGACTGGTGAGCTTCAACATGATTTATATTTAACATGAGCAGGATGATCAATGCAGTCATTATAAAGAAAAGTAATCTATTACTTATAATTATTTCCTCTTTACATTCAGTATTCTTGATCAGAGTTTGACTCGGTCTCTTCATACCAGACGAAGGAAGGAAGGAAGGAAGGGATGGAGGGAGGGATGGAGAGAGGAAAGAAGTGAGGAAGGAAGGAAGGAAGTGTGGAAGGAGGGAGGGAGGGAAGGAAGGAAGTGTGGAAGGAAGGAAGGAAGGAAGTGTGGAAAGAAGTGTGGAAGGAAGGAGGAAGGAAGGAGGAGGGAGCAAAGAAAGAGGGAAGGAAGTGTGGAAGGAAAGAAGGAAGTGTGGAAAGAAGTGTGGAAGGAAGGAAGTGTTGAAGGAAGGAAGGAAGTGTGGAAGGAGGAGGGAGCAAAGAAAGAGGGAAGGAAGTGTGGAAAGAAGTGTGGAAGGAAGGAAGGAAGGAAGGGAGGAAGTGAGGAAAGAAGTGTGGAAGGAGGAGGGAGCAAAGAAAGAGGGAAGGAAGTGTGGAAGGAAGGAAGGAAGGAATTGTTGAAGGAAGGAAGTGTGGAAAGAAGGAAAGGAGTGTGGAAGGAAGGAAGGAAGTGTGGAAGGAAGGAAGGAAGGAAGTCTGGAAGGAAGGGAGGAAGTGAGGAAAGAAGTGTCGAAGGAAGGAAGGAAGGAGAGAAGGAAGTGAGGAAAGAAGTGTGGAAGGAGGAGGGAGCAAAGAAAGAGGGAAGAAGGAAGGAAAGAAGGAGTTGAAATATTCTCCCTATCATCTGTAACAAGACCTTTGATTTCCCCTTTCCCCCGTCTCATGGAGCCTCTGACCCTGATTTCTGTTTTCTGATCATCAACCAGCGACAGTTTTACAAGTTGAAACTCGGCTCATATTGAACACGATGATGTAATGTTTATGAATCAGTAAATAAAAACTGGTCTCACCACACAGACTCGTTCTTAAGTAGAGATTAGTCGTAGCTCACAGAACCAACGGACACAAATACCTCATGAGATCAGCTCCGAGTCGAGATGAGTCGAGATGGAGCTGATATCAGTACGGCTCGGGCTCGGGTCAATAATCAGGTTGAACCGTTTATAGGACACTCATTGAAAGGAAGGGAGGAAGGAAGGTCTCTCCCTCCCTCCTTCTTTCCTTCCTTCCTCCCTTCCTTCCTTTCTTCCCCCTCCCTCCTTCTTTCCTTCCTTCCCCCTCCTTCCTTCCTTCTTTCCTTCCTTCCCCCTCCCTCCTTCTTTCCTTCCTTCCTCCCTTCCTTCCTTTCTACCCCCTACCTTCCTTCTTTCCTCTGCCCTTCCTTCCTCCCTTCCTGTTTTTCTTTCTCCCTCCTTTCCCTCCTATCTTCATCCCTTCCTCCCTCCTTTCCCTCCTACTTCCTTCCTCCCTTCCCTCCCTCCCTCCCTCCCTTCCTCCTATCTTCCTTCCTTCTTTCCTTTCCTCCCTTCTTTTCTCCCTCCTTTCCTTTCTTCCTCCCTTCCCTCCCTCCTCCCTTCCTCCCTCCTTTTCCTCACTTCCTTCCTTCTTCCTCCCTTCCTGCCTTGACTCGAGGACAACAGGAGTATTAATAGAAAGCCTTGACTTGTAGAAACTGAAAATGTTTTATCATCAAGTCCTTTTTAATTTCATTCTTTAACCACGGCTGCTGCAGGACAGGAAGTAGGCTAATCGAGGGAGTAAACGAAGCTTAATTAATCTGCAATCCAGTTTAGTTTTAGTTAGTTTTACATTGTTCATTGTAGTTATTATTTAGTTTTCTTTTTTAATATTACAGTACAGGTTTCCACATCTCTCTCCTTTTTATCGT